>NW_020653200.1:16092491-16102824 GCF_003589595.1 Hyposmocoma kahamanoa | reverse complement strand
TATTTTTTTTTTTTTTTTTTTTTTTATACCTGACAGGCAAATGACTCCACTCCACCTGATGTTAAGTGGAAAGTGGTATCCAAACGCGAAGGAACCTAGTGCAGCGATGGAATCCTCACTGCACTAGCCGCCTCCACCCTGCCTGCCTACAATATGCCTCTTCACGCCTCGTTTGAAGGACCCCATATCATAAGAGGGAGGGAAGACATGTGCCGGAAGGGAGTTCCATTTGTCAACAGTGCGGCAGAGAAAGGAGCCACCGAACCTTTTAGTACGCGATGGAATGCGGCAGGTAGTGAAACGGTGACTACGAAGGCCAGCACGCGTGCTTCTGAGCAGGAACGGGGAAGGGGGGATGAGGTTGAACAGCTCCTCAGAGCACTCACCATGGTACATGCGGTAAAAGGCGCTAAGCGATGCAACATCTCTACGCAGTTGCAGAGGTTCAAGGCGTGATGAGACCTCTTCGTCGCCTATAATTCGAGTAGCACGACGCTGTAATTTATCCAAGGCATCGAGTAGGTACTTGGCGGAGCCGTCTCACAAGTGCGAACAATACTCAACGCAAGACCGGACCTGTGTTTTGTACAGCAGGCATAACTGGTCCGGCGTGAAAAAACGTCGCACCTTGTTCAGGACTCCGAGTTTCCGTGAGGCTGTTTTGATCACAGATTCGATGTAGCTCCTTGGATTCAAATCACAGCAGATTTCCATACCGAGCAAGGTGAAACTGCTCCGAGGTGAAAGTGCTGTGCTCATCAGAGAAGGCATGGGAAGGAACGGCGACAATTTTGTTGTTAACGCGCAAACCTGTGTTTTCTTGGCGTTGAACTCAACAAGATTACTGGATCCCCATGCAGATATGAGGTCCAATATCCTATTGAGCTCAACGACAAGATCAGATCGCTCTCTGTCAGTATCCCATGAACAGTGCTATCATCTGCATAACAATGAATATTCCCAAGTGGAAGCATATCATTGATATGCAGAAGGAAAAGCGTGGGAGATAGGACGGATCCCTGCGGTACGCCGGCGTTCACATTCACGAACCTCGAAATGCTGCCGTCAGAAACGACGCGAATTCTCCGCTCACGAAGGAAATCGGCAATCCAGCTGCATAACTGGGCTGGCAAACCGTACGCCGGGAGCTTGGAGAGAAGAGCTTTGTGGCAGACCCGATCGAACGCTTTGGCTATATCGAGGCTAACAGCCAACGATTCGCCACGTTTGTCTATAGCCTCACCCCAAATATGCGATAAGTACGCTAGAAGGTCACCCGTTGATCGTTTCGGACGAAACCCATACTGCCGATCATTAATTATGGAGTGATCTTCTAGGTATTGGGTCAGTTGTTTATTAAGGATCCGCTCTAAAACCTTGCATATTATGGAAGTAATGGCTATGGGACGGTAATTATGCGGGTCTGATCGGTCGCCTTTTTTGGGAACTGGTTGCACATTAGCCTCTCTCCAAGAGTCCGGCACACGACCTGAAGAGAGCGACAGACGATACAGTCGCGTTAGCACGGGAGTCAACTCAGCTGCGCAATTCCTAAGTACAATCGCTGGGATACCATCAGGACCACTAGCTTTCCGGACGTCGAGAGACTGCAGCTGCGTACGCACATCGCATTGTCTGATACGAATATCAGACATCGTGTAGCCACAGTGAGGTAGAGTTGGTGGCTGTGCGTTACAGTCGTCGAGACAGGAGTTAGCCGCAAACAGATTTGCCAAGAGGTCGGCTTTATCTTGCGGCTTGTGGGCTAGATTGCCGTCAGAATATCTCAGCGGTGGCAGCGAGGGCTGGCAGAAGTTCGACGCAACGGTTCTGGCCAGACGCCAGTAGCTACGACTACCTGTGGGATGCGTCAAGAGTTCTTGGCCAACTCGTGCGACGCGCTGAGCATCCGCTCTGATGTACGCTCTTTTGCAAGACCTGGTGGCATTATTGTAGGCTGTTTTAAGTGAGTTCGTATTGGGATCGTCTGAAGCTAGACCCCTGATCCAAGCGCGGTATGCAGTCTGTTTGTTCTCAACAGCCACAGCACACTCGCGGTTGAACCAGCGGTTGCGCCTCCCTTTACTGACGAGATCCGAATGCGGGATGTAGTATTCCATCTCGATTAAGATCTCATCAGCAACGGCAGTCGCGCTAGCTGTTGGATCCACCTCACTAAAACAGCGCTGCCGCCAGGGAACGGATGCAAAATAGTCCCGCATACCGTCCCAATCTGCCGACGCATAATGCCAAATGCGGCGTTTAGCCACAGTAGGTGATGGTGGCAGTAACGTTGCCACTTTAGTGGATATCAAGCAGTGATCCGAAGTGCCCAGAGGGGCTTGGACCACCACCCGATATCCAGCCGGGCGAGACGTCAGCAGAAGGTCCAACAAAGAGGGCGCGTCACCAACCCTATCTGGAATCCGGGTGGGCTGATTCACCAGTTGGGTTAAATCGTGTGTGAGAGCGAATGTGTGGGCAGTTCTTCCAGCATGGTCAGTTTTAGAGGAACTTAACCACGACTCGTGGTGAGCATTGAAGTCCCCTAAAAACACCAATTCCGCTGTAGGAAACTGCGCCTGCGCGTCATCTGCCGCCCGAGTAAGGTGGTCCATGAGACGAGTTGTCTCCATGTCGCCGTGGTGGGATCTGTAGAGGCACATGTAGACACGGCAATGACTGCCCAGGTCAACATGTACCCCAAGGATGGAGAAGGAGGGGTCCTCCAAATGACGCAGACGGCGACAGCAAACATCTGCCCGGACAAACAAGCAGACCCCAGCTTTCGCTTTGAAGGACTCTTCAAGCATATAGCCAGGGTAATTCAAGTAGCTGCTGTCAGCCGGGCAGAGTATTTGCGTCTCCGTAAGGAACAGCATTTCTGGTCGAGCCGTCTCAAGATGTTGATGGACGGCGTGGATGTTACTGTGGAGTCCTCGAATGTTCGTGAACTCCACCTTAAAGAGCGCTTTAGTGGTGGGGGTGTACACCGCTGTACGACCGAAATTTGTACTTTGCGCTAACATGTTGGAGGGAAAAAGAGGCGTGAAGCGAGAAAACAGTGCCGCGACACAAGCGGTCAAATCGCGGAGCCTGCTTCCCCAGAGACTTGCCTACAGACAAGTTGCGCTGATCCGCCGGACGGAAGGGCCCCCGAACCCCCCCGGGAATGGCCGCCGGGACCCCACCTCCCGGTCACCAACCGGCACGACGAACCACACCGAGATTATGCGCGGCATGGTGAGGCAGCCTCACGAGCTGGTTAAGCACGCTTGGGCCCCTGTACTGTACCGCGGGCGGCCAGCGGAACAACCGTTTCTACGGGTCTCCCTGGCCGGCGGGTCAATGCAGTTGTCCTGGCACTGGTTCGGCGGAAGCCTCCACAGACCACAAATGTCGCGGCAGCTTTCCCTCGGGCTCTGGTTGTACGCTGACTGATCCCGGAACGCATCCGACTAGCGAATACTTGGCGGGTTTTCCATCATGCGCACGGTGGTCACTAACCAGGCG
The DNA here is from genome assembly GCF_003589595.1 of Hyposmocoma kahamanoa. NCBI lineage: Eukaryota > Metazoa > Arthropoda > Insecta > Lepidoptera > Cosmopterigidae > Hyposmocoma > Hyposmocoma kahamanoa. Next base: position 16,099,311 of record NW_020653200.1, on the reverse strand, counting down.
GGCTTTCAAGCCCTACCACCAGTGGAGCAGCTGGTTGCTCAATATCCCTTAGTCGCCTTTTACGACACCCACGGGAAGAGAGGGGCGGTGAATTGTATTCTAATCCGTCACCGCACGGTGTAATTACATTTTAAGACTTTAAAGGTCTAAAATATATGAATTCATAAGTCTTGCATTAAAATAAATTAAGAAAACTTGAAGAAAATCCAGGCTTATTTAAAATAACAACAGATTCCCATATTTACTTTCTTGCTTTGTAAACAATAGGAAATTCGGCAACTTTCATTCGAAAACTGTGTTCTGAATAACGTTTGTAGCCTTTGCCGGTCGAGAAGTTCGAGTAATCGTACGGGTGTGGCGTCATTTCGGTTTGGTTTCGAATATGACAGTTTGACATTCGATTCGGGTGTTGTGAATAAAAATTAAAAGAAATCGTACGATATCAAATTGAATCGGTCAACAACTGAGTTACCGTAACGTTCTGAATCGACCACCTGGTTAGCTATCCATATATATTTTACTATGACTTTAAAAAAAATATTGTGTACCATTACAACAAATTTTAATAGTTATGCATGTGTCACATCAGCTTCTTCTAAGAAATCTAGAATAAGTATTATACGTGCAAAATTAAAATAAACATGTGCAATAATTATTACTACTTGTGAGATACACAAATTTAGTATCTATCATTAAATTTGGTTTGGTACCTTTAGTAAAAGACATTCGGACTCGTTCACAGTGAATGCTGCTTGTTTGTGGAACCTTCAATTCGACCTTTCGAGGTCTTGGGATTGTTCAGACTCCACATGTTAGAGCTTACAAAATATTTATTTACGTTTGATAAATTTATTTACACTTTTACTTTTGTATTACTATAGATTTTATACGTATTAGTGTATCAACATTTATTTAATATATGTATTCGATATTTTTTATTCGTAATATATGTATTATGTACATTTGATATATATACATATATAGTATATAATTAATTTATCTGTGTTGTTATTATTAATTTCTCTTAATTATTGACAACGTAACCTTCGAATATTTTTTCCTTTTTCTTTGTTTATTAAATTTTTCTTTTAACTAACTTTCCTTTCAGTTATTCAAAGGCTAGTTGGAAGAAATTAGTTTATTGGATAAACTCGCCATTGTACACTAAAATTAATGTACAATAAAGTGTTTACATATATACTACCTATCGAGTATTAAAGATCCGGTTCTTATTCTTTGCAATTCTGCTTTGTTTTAAGGTCGCTAGTTTTAAGTTTCTATTTCGTTTACTGCGTGGTCCTCCGATGATTTTAAAGAGCAAATATTATTAGAAAGTTAATGCACAGATAATTCTTGTTACCAACTCTTTTCAGTTGATTGTTTTGAGTATTTTTGTATTAATATCCGTCACTATTTATCTTATTATTTATTTTTTTCCTGTTTTGTTAAATAATGTTCCGTTCAAGGTCGTAGAAGTAAAGTAAAAAATATCTTGGACGCGTGATCTGAATGTTGATAGGGAGTGTACCCAAGCAGCACACACATATCTAAATATATACTATAAGATATCTAATAGAATTTAATTCGATTGAATATTTTAAGAGTTCAAATTCCCTTAAGATACCTCGAAGAAGGTTTCTAGACAATTTAAAGTAAAAGTGGGCACAACTTTATTAGTAGATCACAAGAGTGCTTTGAGAAAGTATCTGTAGGTAGTGTTAAGAGTGATTCTTATCTTTTTTCTCAAGAAACCCTTCTAGAATGCTACAAGACCATTTCTAGAATGTAGACAGCCTTTATTTAGTCTTGTGGAGCGTTTTTAGATAATTTATAGTCTATGATAGTTTTCTTAGTAATGCTATTTTAAAACCAAAATACTAAAGCGTTACAAACATAGGACGAAATTCTCTTAATACTAATAGATTTCAAGTTTAATGGCTAACAAAATATAAACTGTCAAAATTGCAACATGGCGAAATTAGATATAATATTTCTGACTTTTTCGCGCAATGTTTAATCGGTTAGACAGCGCAAATTGACGTGCGATTTTAAATACATTGTGAAAAGTGATGTAAAACCATAAAAGTAATGCGCTCGCTAAATTTTAAATATTTATGTATAAAATATAAAGTTAATAAAAATACAATTATCGATTATCGGTTTTAAATATTTATAGAAAGCTTAAATATACAAAATAACTCACCAAACAAACCATTTCCAAGAAGTTCTAGGCTTCTTCAAGCTAATTTCAACTTAGATTTACTTTTTAAAAAGAAAAGAAATTTTTCTCGGCTACTTCATAGTCATTCTTTAAAAATAAAAATGGCGATAAGAATTTAAAGCTTTTTTCAAAACACAGTTGGCAGCATTTTGTCTATAGCTTTATCTGTAGAAAAACTTTAGAATACGAAAAGATTATTTTTACTTGCTTTAGTGTAGTTGATCTTGTAGACGAACTTTCGCTCCTATGAAGTTTTGATGATTGTCTACAAAACGCAATGTTTCTAAGCGATTTTTTCTTTTGACAGTATTACAAAACCTTTATGAAGTTATAGGAATAGTGAGCGTATTAATCCAATAAAAAACTTTTCAAAACACTAGGTCAAAAAAACAATTGAAAAAATCCAATTTTACTCAAAAAGCGTTATTCTGTATAATTATTCGGAATGTATTGTATATGACTAGAAAGGTGGATAATTCCCTATCATATAAATATAAGGAATATTTTAATGACATACCTAACTTATGTTGGAAGAAATAAAATTTTCATTACAAAATTGAGGTTATTTCTTCACGCCAACCACATTTCACACAATGATTTCACTGTATTCCATTGATAGACGGCACAATACACATACACAACATTGAAGTACAGTAGTTTACGCGCTCATTTCAATTGTTTTTATCATTTCACAACACGGAATTACTTCACAATGTTTGTTTATTTGTCAACAAATAAATGCCGGCCATGACCGGCCCGAGCGCGAACTACAACTATTGTATCCAGCCAATTTGTTGGGAATTCCCCAAATTGTGGGGAGTTTCAACTAGATTGGGGATTTTGTGGGGATTGGCGCTACATTTTATCATTTTGTTTTGATCTATCAATTGCTAATGCATCGCTAGTTTGATCGTTACTGTTGGAAACACTGTGATGGACTATATCGACGTGTTTTTCAACATCGCACATCACTCGTATTATTAACAAGCAGCTTAAATAGAATTATTATTAGAGCACTTGGTTCTGAATTGTAAAATTACCAGTCGGTGCGTGTTGAGTTCGCGATTCTTTCTCCCGCTTAGGCCGGTCCCCGGTATGAAGCAAAACGAAATCAGCTATTGATAAACAAAGCCGAGCAGTTGGTACTTCCACACCACAACTTACCACTCGTCAACTTTAAATATTAAATATAGGTCGAAACCATTGACTTTGTAAGTCAATGGTCGAAACTCATTGATTATTTCTAACGTTAACATAGTGTCACCAAATGCACAACAAATAATCAATTTACTTAATTTTTTAAGGCAAAGAAAAATATTTTTTTGTTCAGACCGATTACAGATTAATGTTGAATCTAATTCATATTATAATTAATATAACTGCCTCCGTGGCCGAACGGTTACCATGCTGGACTGCCATGCAGAGGTCCCAGGTTCGATTTATATGTCGAAAATATGAATATTTGTATGACCTACATTTATTTCTCTCATGAGTTTGGGTGTAATTTGTGGTTGTCTACGTGTTGTCCATGGCACCCGCGGCACAGAGTTTCCCTAGTGCGGGGCTATGTTGAATGTGTACATTATTATTATTATTATTATTAAAACAAATAAACGATTTAAGGTCATCTAATTTTATAATTAGTTTTACTTTTTACTTTCTGTTCACAGCAAACGTAATAGATTATTACATTTTGAGTTTCTTAATTCTTTATTATATTTTTAAGCAATGTATTTCTAATAAATAATGATAATTCGAGATGTGGGGAATTTGTGGGGAACATGAACTTTGCTCTCCTCAAATTTGAGGATTTTAATCGTGATTTTTGGAGATTTTGAACAATTGGCATTGGCAACGCTGATTGTATCGAATGATGTGACTTAATATCCAAGGTTCACCACCTCCACTAGATCTTTTAATATTCTTTACTTTATCCATTTTGCATGAACTCTTACAACATCCAATGGAGTAAAAAACCTAATTTTAGTATTTTTTTAAATAAAATCTACTGAAGACGCGCTATAACGTGTTTGTACAGACACTACAGAATGTCTATTAATTAAATATATCTAGAATAAACTTAAGAACACTAGATTTTAGAGTATTAATAGACTTTACTGAATGTGTATAGAACAATTTTACTAAAAATAATCAGTTGTTCTACAGATAAACTTAAAATAAGGACTATAAAGAGTAAATCTAAAGCGAGATTACACTTAATTAAGTTGTTTGGTATTAAGAAGGTGTTAAAATTTTGACTTGAATGAAATAAGTCTAAGCTGAAATAAAAACAATTTCTTTTTTCTAAAACCATTTTTATAGAAAACTATTATCTAAATCAATACCATATTAAGACTGTTTATAGATATAACAGTTTTAAGGCGTATATAGTGTGCTCCTTGTGTATGGCGATGACAGTTCGGAGTAATATGCTTGCCCGCAGGTTTGCTCGACGCTCTTACGAACTTACTGCCAATCTTCTTACTCGAGCAGCCTGTTGTGTATGTATACGATAAGGGCTTTTAGCGTCTTACGCCTGCATATAATAATGCATTTAGAATGCTGATGGGACTGCCACCCTGGTGTAGTGCAACGGTTATTTTTGTGGCAGCTCACACGGACAATTTCCAAGCCATTATGCGCAAAAAGATTGTCTCGCTTTTGAGTCGTGTGAAACAAAGTCCTAACAGCATCCTAAAAGCTGTAGCAGGTATGATTGTCATATCCTGAAACATTGGATAGAGCAAGGGTGTAGACCAATTTGTTATTTAATTAAGAAAATAATTTTGTTTGTACTGTTTTTCTAATAATATAGTTCTAAGTTCTTTACTAACATACTGTGGATATTTTATGGACCGAAATAAACAATTATTGTATTATTATATTTGTTTTAGGCGTTACGATTTAGCACTTTAAAGCCGAGGGCACAAGTTCTCGTTAATAGTTACTGGTAAGATTGTTACTCCAGTCGACGCAACCTATGAAAATAAAAAATAGGGTATTAAGAGTTTGTGTTTATATTAAATACAATTTTGCTGGAATTAAATTACTAATATCAGCGTGTAACAATGAAACGGTATCGAGTACTTAGGTTTTGGCGTTTATTACACATTGAAAATGAAACTTGTCTTCGAATTTTAAAAGAGTATATTTGCTTTTTTAAACGAACTAACGTTTCGGGCTCGTTACAGGTCCCAGGGTCTCGCTGACTGGAAATGAAACTATTTTTTCATCACACTTGCCCGTAAACGGTGTCATGACATATAGGCAAAGTTGGCCATAATTACGTTAGCCATAAATACCACATATTACGCCCACGGTCTTTTCAATATCATTATTGTCCTAGGGCCGCAATAATAATTGAATTATTTTCAATTTAATTGCACTGCACTTCTATTACACGTCAAGATTAAGTAAAAAGTTTTTATACTCGAGAAATCTGAATGCATTTCACATAAGCTTGAAGTATAGAAAAAAAAACTAAACATTTGCAATTTAACTATTTTAATTTTATACATTTAAATTCTGCAGTATTTTGAAATTATTTATTTTTTATCTAATCCACCTTGCACTTACGAGTAAGTTCGAGTTGTGCTATATATGGGTGAATAGCTGACCATTTGTTAATAAAAAAAACCCGTCCTTTGCAAAATCCATAATTGTTGCGAAGCGATACTTATGTGTTCATACAAGCAATGAAATTATTCTTGTATTTATTTCCTCGCAAATGTTTATGTAGCACGGGCGGTGGAAAATTACGAATCTCGAGTCGATTAAAACCCCTCAGCCTTCGGTAGTATTCGGTAGTCGGTAGAGTAGACTCTCGTTAGATATTTCTTATTTACCGCCCTCAATACATAATGCACTATTGCGAATCAGTCAGCCGTTGCGTTGGACGTGACCATAGGACCTGTAAAGGGCCCGAAATGTTATTTTTTCAAAAATCCCAAACAAGACTTTTACGGCGATTTTTCATTTTTTTGCGCTTTAATATCCACTACTTTTTGTTTTTGCAGGTAACCACTTTCAATCCGTGGACTGTCTGTGTACCTGTTTGAATATCATAAAAAAGTTGCTGAGTAGACATTTTCATTTAATCACTTATTATGTTTTACCATCAATAACACACTGTTGCCGTAGGTTTGTAAATATACACATCGAAAGTGTCTAGGGATCAAACACATTTTTGTCAATTACCGAAAATCAAGCTTTTTAATTAAATTTTTTTAACGCCAATGATTCGTTTTGGTCATTTTCGTAATTTAGAAAATAAGTAAATAAGTAAATAATTTATTAAATTTCTTTTGATATTTTTATGTGTAAACTTGTATCACGGTGGCAAGACTCTATCGTAGTTAAGAGTTTGGAAACAGTAGTAAATAAAAACAGTACCCACGTATATAACAACTGTACTCCGTGATCACACAGGGTCTGAGAGCAGGAAAAGATATCTCTAGTGAATTCAGAAGCTCTGCGTGTAATTGAGAACGTATCCGGTACAGTTCGAATTTGTACTAAACGTGTTAAGAGAGTTAAAGCACCGCATACCGGATGTGTGTGTGTGTGTGTGTGTGTGTGTGTGTGTGTGTGTGTGTGTGT
>NW_020653200.1:16087260-16092481 GCF_003589595.1 Hyposmocoma kahamanoa | reverse complement strand
GTGTGTGTGTGTGTGTGTGTGTGTGTGTGTGTGTGTGTGTGTGTGTGCGTGCGTGTGTGTGTGCGTGCGCGCGCGCGCGTGTACATATGTACACTTACTCACATAACAAATTTCATTGCTATGTTTAACTGGAATTTGGATAATTTTTCTCTCGAAAACTTTATACAGGAAGTTTAATTAACATTGAAAAGCAGTGCAATGTCGCTACCGCACAAATGTACCGAGAGTTTCAAATTAGTCACGTGTAGCCAAATTAAATAAGCGCATTGCTTTCAATTGATCATTATGAGAAATTTCACATGCTACAGTCTAATTGGCTCAAGCACGGCCCCGGGTTGAAAGGATGCCTTTAAAAAACTGAAATAGAATTTTAATTTAAATTTTGATTATGGATATAAAATTACGAGAAAAATTCTTAATCAGTACCAAGTATGTGAAACTTGAGCCATTGGGAAAGTATATAATGTAGCAAAAAAATGTATTGCTGTTATAGTAACGTTACCAGATATTCAAAGATCGGTTCCGGGATAGTTATTCTGCGATACCCAGCAGCCAGTATAATGGAGAAGTATAATTTTGCATAATAACCACAATACACCCTTTTCAATAGAACTTGTGTTATTATGCGACCTGAAGCGTATGTAAATATACTCCATCTATGAAAATAAGCCGCAGTATTTTGTACATTTTTGACGTTGGGTCCTACAATTTTAAGAGTATTGCGAAGGGTCGCGGCACCAGAACGCGATAAGAATTTGGAAAAATTTATACTAAATATAAATAAATAATAAATATTAGACAACATTATACACGCTGCTCCGATCCCAAATTAAGTAACTAAACATTTGTGTTATGAAAATCTGAAACAACGATGGTACCATGTACATCGCATAATATAGACGTTTCTTATATGCGTGTTTGTATACAGCGTTTTTTATAAGTGGGACAGTATGGGGAAATCCGAAACCATGGAAAATACAAGGAAACTGCCTTACGAACCATTAAGTCCTTTTTTGTGAAAATAGTTTTTTTAATTTTTTGGTGAAGCTGAGTTATCCATAAAAATGAATAAAATTGAACAACATTTTTTTTAGTGCTTATCTACTCAGTTCCATGAAGGGAACATTTGATTGCATGGGACGAAAAAGTGGGGACAGCCAAAGTTAGTAAAATTTCATAAAATATTTTTCATACAAATTTAATGGAATTGATTCTTTTGTAATGCTAAAATACTCATAAATATGGTTTCATTGTATGGTAAGAAAAAAATCGGGACAGCAGAAGTTGGCCAAATTGAGTAAAATGATTTTTGATACAAAATGTCTTGAATGCTTTTCAAAGTAGAGTGGGTTTGATAACAAGGGTAGAAAATTTTCAAAAAAGTGCAAAACAAACAAGTTTTAAACTATTGATTTTCAAGAAATTAATATTTCTTTGAAATGGATAGTTACGACGTACTCGACTTAATAAAGCTTTTGGACCACTGTAAATGGGTCAGCCTGTATATGTAATAAATACGGCTTAGTGTTACTAAGTAGGTACCTACTTTTACAACATGTTGATTCAATTTAAATACCTATCTAAAGATGTAAGGAGCGCAAACGCAAGGTCAACAAGACCCTAAACTATTACTCATAAAACTTACTACACTATAAAGAGCTTTAAGCTCTTTAAGTTTTTGACGACGATGAAAATGTGTTGACATATACCTACTCAAGTTTAAGACCCTCAAGTGAGCTATTCCTATTAAGTGGTTAATCGATAGCTCTTTTTACCCCAGTTTGAACAAAATGTAAGAGCCAATGAATATTATAATCTGTGACCTCATTCAATATAGTATCCCTTGAAGGCTGAAAAAAATCCAATTTTTCGCTTTACTTTTGCGTCACAAAACACTAGCCTGAGGGCGAAGGACCGGTTTACGAAAATGAAAATATCCCATGTAACATTTTCGGACCTGCCGCTTGACAGGTTAGGAGGAAATAATCTTGTCTGAATATACGTAGTCAAAATTGAGAATATTTTTGGACATCCGAGCAGAAATACATGTTTTGGTATTGTATGGGCGTTTATGATTGATTGAAGCGTTACCACAACAACTCCACTTCTGTCTTAAACCAAATAACAATTAACTCCTTTCAATCAAAGCCTTATCCGTATCCGGTACGTACTTTCAACAACAATTTTTACTTTCAACAAGAATTTTTGTACGGGTCACGTACAAGATTTAGACGCTGAGTTTGCGCTCTACTTTACGTGAATCGACTGATTCACATTTTATTATAATTTAGTTGATTTAATAACTCTGTCGCAATCGGTCACATAAGCATCCATATAATAACTTGTATTTAAACAAAAATAAAACTTTACGATTGTACGTCAACTCTATAACTTAACTAACTACAAACTACAACTAACTTAACTACCTACAATCAAGACGTCAAAGCCCATACAATTTTGTTCATGTGTATCACGTTCGCCAGCCTCCTGCGCGCATTGTCGTCTTCTCGAAGCACATTCTGATGCAAAACAGATGATTAAGAAAGAGAAGAAAGTGAGAAAGAAATGATATTACAAAATAAAAAACAATCAAAACAGAAGAAAAACAAAACAATCGAAACAATCAACAAACGTCAAAAAAGAAACAAATAAAACAAAAAGAGCAAACATTACACGAAATTAAAGTGTAATCTCATACAGTGGAGCATGATCTGGCAGTCAACCGTACCAGCCACAACGCGAAGAATATCATTTGGGCTACCATGGATACGGTTTAACATTGAGGCAGCTATCTTTCTGAGAATGGCTTGAAAGCCGTCCGTCTGAGAATCCCCGAAAAGCAGCACTGGTTCATAATTACAAAACAGTCTCATAAAAAAATAAAAATAAAATAAACAAACTATTCACATAAACAAGGACACTGTGTATAAAGATTAAATATAAAGTAGTATTATTTTTTTACGAGACCAAGTAACGGGACGAACAAATCGCCTGGTGGTAAGTGACACGCCTGTTCTTAACAGTTGCAATACCACTCAGTGCTTTAATCACAAATATCTGAGGGGCACTGCCAATGCGCCCGTCACCCGGAGATATAAGTTGACAGTCCCATGAGCCTGTAATTTCACCAAAAAATATTATTAATAGTCATATAAATAGACGTGCTGAAAATATAGCTTTTTTTCTGGTTATATATATAAGTGTATGATCTTGAAGGTGGAAATAAAGTCATCGTGTAATTTGTCCCTCAATAAAATAATAGTAAATTAGGTATTTAAAATCTTATTTCTTTAAGAATGTTACTACATTTTCATGTTTAAGTGGATAGTGACAAATTATTGACCACTAAAAACACACATACTATTTTTTAAGCTAGTAATGAAAACAGCATCATAAATGCCCTTAATCACCCGGAAACCACCCCAATATTTCATAGGTTGGGCGTAGGGCTCTTAAGTTTTACTACAATTTTAAGAGTAAAACGCCGATGTGACGATAATAGGCTTTGGTTTCAGTTAGTAAGTCATAAAATTGTAGTCAAGACTTTAATTAGGAAACTTGATGCATTATCTTCGTTAATAGTTTTAAGCATGATGAAGTTTTAAATTACACCGTTTAGCGAGCATCTGAAGCGCTGCCCGACGGAAACTTTTACCGTTTCAACATAATGGCGCTGCAGTTGAACTTACAAGTGATTTTCTATAACTCCTTCGGTACTGCTCTTCAAAAGCCAACTTGAATTTTTAAAGAGGATTTATGTTCTTATAATCTTTACTTTAAGTTTGACCTATAGATGCAAAATAGATACTCTATTGCGATATCTGGTCAGGTATTGTCATACACTAACATGAATCTCCGCCAATTAAGCGTACGTACATGATCAGTTGGATAATTGCAAATAAACGGATCCTAAAAACTATATGAATATTCAATTATCAGAATTTTGAAATTATCGCAACGGAAACTCTGCGCGTTAATACTTTATAAATTTATGGATTAATTATAGTTAATTAATTCATTTAGACGTCCAAATAAAGCATTGTTTGCACGCAAGTCAGTAGTCCAGCCAGAAAAAATCTTAAGTGTGACAGGCAGACAATCAATCGAAAACGTGACTCGATATCAACTCGACACTCAACAGCTGTTCGTATAGACTTTATCTAGTCGTGTCATTAATACTCCTTATTTTTAAATGACTACGACGGACCGATGGAAAGGATAACGGTCATGGGCTTAAAAACCTGACTCGACTAAAATACAAACTATGCGTGTATTTGACTCTAAGGTTATGCTCTGTAATTTTTTTTTTAATTTCCAGGAGGCAAAGATGCACCTAACTGTAACATTTTTAAATAAACAATTCACCTCCAAACAGTTATACGGCTATCTTCATACATGCACTACATTGCACCAAGACAACATCACAGTTCCGGACGCATAGCTACAGTACAACTATTTCTTAAGATCTCTCGGCAATCTTCTTTTATTTTAGCTGTTTTATTATAACAAGAAATATATATTTAAAAGACTGCAAATTTGTTATTTCTAACATGATAGCGGAGTGTGAGCGTTAACGAACAAGTAATAAGTAATTTAAGTGATTTGCCGAATGCATGTTAGTTGGAGCCATGTGAAAATTCAAAATGTCAAACGAGAAAGATTTTTCATTGCAAATATTCGACGAAAATAACTACGATAAATGTAGTTAAGAATATTAAATAGGTAAATTGAATATATAATAGCTAATTAAGTACTCATATATGATATTAAATCAAAGAGGTGTGTTGAAGATATATTTATAAATAATAAAAGAGATATAAATTATATTGTTTTTGGTTCGCCTTTAACACACCCGAATACAAATTTCCATGTCAAGTAATAACTAAATTTATCATTTACAATGATTTTATTCAAAACTACGTACTCTATTGTTATTTTTGAATTCCCTGTGAACAATGTAGAGCGATCAAACTATTTCCCTTTCTGTAATATCATTTACTCCCGAAATTGTTAAGGTGTATTGATACCAAGAAAGTTAACAAAAATATAACCAAAATAAAGAGTACGAGTTACTTTTTATACTTCCAAATCGATGGAATGCGTGCGGTCTGCACCAAGTGCAAAGGGTCAAAAAATCTGACGCCAGCCGAAACACGAAGATTGCCGGAAAATATGTCGTTGTATTTCGTACTCTTTATTTTGGTTATATTTTTGTTAACTT
>NW_020653200.1:16081761-16086860 GCF_003589595.1 Hyposmocoma kahamanoa | reverse complement strand
ACGGTATCTATGTACCAGTGTTAAGCAATATTTTGCTTGCCCAGACATGAGCACTTATTCTTAATTTATGGAAATGAATATGGAAGGAATATATCGGATATAATCATGGTATAATAGTATAAATATTTTGTATGGTAGAACTGTAAACTGAAATAAATAACAAACATTGAAACCCCAAATTACCGGAATTTTTTATTGGTTAATTTATACTTATATAATTTATTATTATTATTATATAAATTATTGCTTTCATTATTTATTTTCAATTTAAACAATACGAATATTGCATTTAACATGTTTATTATTTCCATTAATGGCGGCTACTAGACTTGGTCTATAAAAAAAATTTGAAAAATACTGTTTCAGTCCGATTTTTGTTATAACTCCATTCATACTATCAATGATTCCGCGAGCACCAAGTTTAAAAGAGGCACGCGTTTATTAATCAGAATTTAAGCGATGACTTCCGATGGCAGACTTAACTCTGAAGTGTTTAGTAGTAGTAGAGCTCCTGTGAAAGAGTTCGTCCAGTGAGATACTGCCACCTTACCTATTTCAGCCGCCAAGCAGTAATGTAACCATTATCTGCGTTCCTGTTTTGAAGAGAAACGGTGCTGGTGAAATTACAGGCACATACGATTTATCAACCTGTGTCTCAAGGTGACAGGCGCAGTGGCGGTGCCCCTCAGATCTTTGCGATTTAAAGCTCTGAGTAGCACTGCAAATGTTATGCACAGGCGTGTAGCTTACTACCAGGCATACGACGACGTATTCGTCCCGTCACTTGATATTATAAAAAAAGTGTTACATAAGACGTACACAAAGCGGGAGTCTAACTAATGTTACGAGGTTGATATTAGTACAACAGTCGCGGCAACTAAATTTCAAATATTTTCAATGACAAGTATTTGCTTTTCCACTACGCCATATACTACTTAATAGATAAGAGTTATTATACCTGCTGGCGTAGACTATACACACAAAACACACTTTTTGTTGACTTAGCGCCTATATTGAGAACCATACGTGGCGTAACGGAACGGTTCAGTGGAAATTCAAGGTCGTAAAGAGTTACTAAGTAATAGTAAATTGGAAATGCTTTATTTTAAATTTGGTCTAAAAACAAAAAAATAAAGCAAAAGCAAGTTTCCTAGACTACTCACAGATAGCGCTGCAGCAAAAAATCCGTTAAAATAAAAAACAAAGACCTGTAACAAACGTATATTACTTACACAGTTTCGAAAGATATGAAAGCGGTTATAAATTCATTTAACACTCGCTCCACAGGACGACTGATAGTCCTACTGCGATGCTTAGCGCTTACTAAAAAAATCCGCGTGTAATCGGCCCGACTTATTACATTATATCAAGTGACGGTACCTACGAGCAAGTCGTATGCGTGGTGGTAAGCTACACGCCTGTCCATAACAGTTGCTGTACCACTCAAAGCTTTAAATCGCAAAAATCTGAGGGGCACTACTACTGTGCCTGTCACCCTGAGATGTAAGTTGACAAGTGCCATGTGCCTGTAATTTCACCAGCACCCTCACCCTTATAAACCAGTAAACGCTGTAATAGTCACATTACTGCTTGGTGGCAGAAATAGGTAAGGTACTTCACTGGAGGAACTTTTTCACAAGGAGCTCTACTGCTACTTAAAAAAACGAGTATAATAATGGAACATTTATCGTTCTTTTGTTGGATAACGCGTATTATTCCGCTATAGAATATAGGGACGTCATTTTACAACATATGTCATAATTATTAGATTACTAGAGTCAATGATTACTAGGTATAAATATTATTTTACAGACATGCGTAAACATTATTTGGATAATATTATTATTATATTATTTAATTTGTTCCTACATTATTTCTCATAATTATATTCACTATGTTAAAGACACGGTTAGTCAATGAAAGTACAAAACTTGTGCTGGATATAAATTTATATTTTTTTAAATGCAACATTTATTACTATTGTAAATGTATCTTGTACCGATTCTTGTAACACAATAGATTATACTGTTATGCACGTGTATATCATTACAAATCAATATTAATACAATAAAACTGAAAATAATATTGTTTCCAATGCATCCGTGTAACTATTTTAAGATTGCTAAATTTGACTTATGAGCAATATTACTTTAATGTTAAAGTCGCGTCATAGTACGAACTGAGTGAATGAATAGTCACAAAGCCAATAATACATCACAGTTTTAACATTACAGTAAGCTTACTTTAAGCGCGTTATGGTACGAAAAGTCAATGTAAGGTTAAAGTAATATTGTTGTAAGAGGTTGTGGTAGGCGCCAGGAACTAAAAAGAACGATGAACTATTAAAACCGTGCAAGACGAACTAGTTCATGGCGGTCAGTGTAGGGAATAGATTCCTAATAGTTCGTAGTTCATGAACTAATCAAGCCTAATAGGCAGTAAAGTCATCAATTTGGTAGATGATTGTAGTCAGGAAACTTGTTTATACAGATTTGTAACGTATGTCTTTATGCTAACTTACACTATACTGTCATTTCTTGCCTGTATTCGCAATAAACACAGTATTTTGAAAAATCATTATATTTTTTAATATATTTGTAAATTTACAAACAAAAAATATCTACTAATCCAACTACATCTATGTACTATCTAACTTGATGCGGTGTTCCATAGCCACGCTGTGTTTCACTGATGTGCGGTGAAGACGCTGCACATCATTTAGTTGGTTGTCAACCATTTAAGATGGTGGACGTAGATGCGGTCTTCTTTGAAAATTAATTTACATCGGTGTGTTGCTAACATTTAGCTATTTGGCTAATTGTGTGAACATAAATTTAAAGTTTTCAATTATTCACATTGATTCAGTAAGTAATGTTGTGGTTTTTGATTAATTTGTACAATATAATATTTGATAATCGCGAAATAGTATACAAAATTTCACACTATGCATCTCGTTTTGCAAGCTTGTAATGACGCGTGATAAAACAAGACAAAAAATAAATAACAAAGTGTGTATAATTATAACAACTGCTAAGGTTACCAATTATGAAATTAAAAAATATAAAAAAAGACTAAGTTCAACGATATCTCTGTACTTGACTAGGCTGCGTGGTCTAAAGATCTTTGCCTTTCCGCAAGGAAAAATACATAAAATAACACCAATAATTTCAGTAACTCCACTGAATTTTTTTCTTTTAATTAATTTGATTTTCTTTTTAGTAATATAATAATTATAAATAGTAAACAGAAGGACCCTGGATGCAATTAATAGCGACTTTGCTAAGGGGTTTACGTTAATTCCCCAACTATGGATAATTATCATTGGTAAACACTCAATATTATCTGCCTGGCTTGCTCATTTCCAATAGATATAGACTGTTACGGTTGTCCACGGTACTACGGTACTGATTTAGAACAGTTTGGAACATATAGTTTCTGTAAATGTTCTTGTCTATAGACTGAAGTTGATGTACTTACCAAAAAATATTTAATAACCTACATTACAATACCTTTCATTCTTATTGCCTCTTACATTATTAACGGTTTTTTTTCTATTCAGAACTGAGACCTACGTTCACGTATTTCTCTACAATACATTTAAGTGGGTTACTGTGCTTTAGATAATTCAATTCACTGAATATATTCGAGTTAATCAGTATACTTAAGTAAATTCACACTAAACCAAACAACAAAAATATCAAGAAAATTAATGTTGGTAACACTGACTTTTGGAAGTTAAATAAGAGTTAAATTAACCGCCCTTTTCATGTGATGATTATACTTACCCACTATTATACCTACCTAGTAATTTAAAGAGCAATATCGGGATCAATAACCAATTGGAGCAATATCGGAAGTATCCGACAGCTACATAAAGAATTTATGCATTACTTTTCTGCGCTTCGTTTCCTTAACTGGGTTGTTTGGAAGTGGAATTTATTCTCGCCGCTATGTATAACCGTATGGTTTGTACCGAGAGGTACAAAGTTTGTATGAGCGCAACGCAAAACTCGGCGTTGCCAACGACGGACCAACTGAGAGTGAGCCAAACTTGTCGGAGATGAACAAGGTGCGGGGGTGGGAATTTCGGGGGAACAAAGAGATTATCAAAGTTCGGGTCGTATCATCACGTTGAGCCGTTGTTTCACTTTGTACGCTAAGCCAATTTTATGAAAAATGCGATAAAACACCCCTTATCTGCCTTTTTGCCCGCATCGTGTCTTGCAAAATTATTTTTTAAGCTCCTGAGTAGATTGTAATGTCTTTTATATTAAATCTGGACAAAACTTTAATGAAGGAAACGCATTCCAATGTTCATTCCCTAGCATTTCGAATGGACGCACTTGGCTGACAATTAACCACGAAATCTTTTACTTTACTAGCCCAAATTTAAAGATTCTGCAACCTTGAGGTTGGCCGTGCCCACCAGTTATCTATCTAGTTACGTCTTGGATGGAGATAAAGAGATAAATTGAAAAGTGTAACAAACGAAACAGTTATGCCGTGAGTGCAGAACACACACGTTTTTTTACTTATCTTTAGGTAGAGAGACACGACTAGAATAAAAAGCGTTGCAAGAAAACATCTAATTACACGCGACACAACGAGACGTTGTCGCCAACCTCTTTCATGTTTATGGATTCCGAACGCCATTAATATGTATTTCTTATTAAGTAAAATAAAACACACAAATAGTCATCTGTCGCTCAAAATTTAAAATGAAATGTTAATTTTTTGCAATTTTTAAATCGTTGAGACCGAGGCACCCAAAACAGACTCAAAACCAAATAAGCCATCAAAAGATTTTAAGTCAGTATCTATAGGGAAATAAATTAAGTCATCAATTAATTTCCCTAAATCTGACCTTGTTTATTGGGACCGTCATCATCATAGGCAAGAATTACCCCAGTATTCTTGAAATAGCGATTTTTTTTCTCCCCTTTAAAACCAACTTACTTTTTCATATTACATTTAAAAATGTGTCATGTTGCCATAATAATAATAATAATATTTAACAACAATCAGGACAATTGAAATGCGAAGGCCTTCGTGGTGCGTGCGTGCGTGCGTGCGTGCGTGCGTGCGTGCGTGCGTGCGTG
>NW_020653200.1:16062115-16081751 GCF_003589595.1 Hyposmocoma kahamanoa | reverse complement strand
CGTGCGTGCGTGCGTGCGTGCGTGCGTGCGTGCGTGCGTGCGTGCGTACGTGCGTGTGTGTATTTATTTATTGCATGTCGTATTGCACATTTCTTACGGTAGATACAATGTGACGCCCCGTAATGCGTAAGGGCATGGCAATGTTACCCGAGAGGGTCTCACGCGCTAAGTACAGCCGACAGTACACCATCATCATCACGACGGATCTTGTTCCGTTGCATTGGAGGCGAATTTCGAACAAAATTTGAAGTACTGTTGACTGTACCCATCGTATTATTATTTAATTATTTAAAGTTATATTAAGGTATAACTAACACACAAAGATATATTAACGTACTCATACATCATATTTCTAATTACGCACACACTCATAGCCTCACACCAGGGAAACCCTGTGTCGCGGGTGTCATAGACACATGCATAGACAGACACAAATTACACCCAAACTCAGGAGATAAATAAATGCAGGTCATACAAACGTTTCTCCCGGCCCGGAAAGCGAACCCGAGACCCTGCGTGGCAGACTAGCATGTAACTGTTCGGCCACGGAAGCAATTAGATCAATTAACATATTATTAATATCAAAGATTGCATCCAAATCTCAATTCAAACTGACACATACGTAAATTTCAATTGTGGTATATTTATTTAATTTATTTATTTTTATCATCAAAGTATTCGGCTATACTATAGTAACTTTCGGCTAGTTTGGAAATCTTTGGGGTAGGCCTATATTCAGCAGTGGACGTCTTCCGATGATGATAGTAACTATTGAAATAAAAAATTAATTTATCATCTATAATAATAACACTGCGTTACAAATTTTAAAAAAAATAGTGCCCTTTTCTTATACCCTCTTTCTTTATTTATACTTCTCGTGTAACAGTTTTATGAAACACGTATATTTTGTTACGTACCGCCATTGACTTACAAATAAACGTACCGCTATTAGTAAAATAACTAAAAAGTAGACACCGTATATACGTATTTTTATTGCATAATTTTTTAAGAAAAATCCTACGATATAAATTTTATGATATATTGCAGCATAAATCACAAAATATAAAATGAAAAGCAAATATTTGTCACGAAATAAATTCAAATGTATTTATTTCTCTCCACAAACATAACAAATGAACATGAACCAAACTTAAGATACTCAAAAATTGTGTTTATATTATGTTTGCAAAAGACTGGTACCTAAACTAAGCAGAAGCTTGTAATATCGGACATCAGGTCTCTCACCACAGACAACTTTATCTTTCTCTTAATACTGTGATTGCAGAGATTAAAATTAAGTTTAAGGTTAAGGTTATACGATAGTGAAAAAGAAAATAAAATTTAAATGTATGAACTAACTAAACTATTATAACTACACAATTTGAATGTTTGTGAACTATGCGTGTGTTTATGTGTGTTTTTTGTGTACGTGTGTGTGCGTGTGCGTGTGTATGTGTACGTGCGTGCGAGCGTGCGTGCTTGCGTGCATGCGTGCGAGCGTGCATGCGTGCGAGCGTGCGTGCGTGCATGAGTGCGTGCGTGCATTCATTTATTTATTTATTTAGTTTCTACAACTTACACTTACAGTACTTATAACTAAACATGCAGGTCATAGTCACAAAAAAGGTTGAGTCGATCATCGGCCAAAGATAGGATGCGAAATTTGGACCACAGTGCTTTGGGCGGTGACCGCTCCAAATAGTAACCAGCGGATGTTAGAAATTTTGATTCAGTGTTGCTAAACACATCAATATCATTTGTTTTGCTTAAGGATTCAATTACGGCTAATGCTTCGAAGAATGGTGTCCGTCTTAGTGTCACTGTGCGGGTTAAATGAAAGTTGAATAGAGGGTATTTGCGCTGACGAAAGACGTAGCGTGAGATTGGCGGGATAAAAAAAGGAATGTGAGCCAATAATAGAGGAGGGTTAATTATACATCCTCTTTATGCGTTCGTGCGTATGTGCGTGTGTGAGAACGTACGTGCGTGTGTGCGTACGTGCGAGTCTGCGTGCGTATGTGTGTGTATGCTAAATATTTGTGAGTAAAGGGTTGTATACTAACAACTTAGGCTTTAATAATTATAAGAAGTTCCTCAACTTCGTCGCAACTGCGTTCTAACAACATTTCAGGATTAAAGCTCTTGCGTCATGTTTAATGAGGAATAAAATGTTTAGTTTATTATAGAAAAAATTACAAAGACGACTACCTCTATAGTAGAACAATCTACTATTATTTATACGAGGTAGTAGAGCAAACGAAGTTCTAGTGCTATTGTGTTCGGAACTAATAAAGAGTCTTCGATTAGTAGACACAGAAGAGTTTCTAGAAGGAGGAATGATTGAGGGTTGACGCATTAAAGTTAGGAGCAGGTACAGTTGCCGTACTGATAGCACGTTCGCTTCCAGTGTTGCAATGTAGGAAAAAATCGAGGTTTTAGGAGTGCAAAATTCAGCAAACATCTTCGAGCTCGTTCTAATATTATTAAATTGTTTTTAGTAGTTCCCCCAAGACGTAACGCAATAGGTAATTACTGATTGTACTAGCGCTCGATACACATTTCGCAAAGTTTTGTTGTTAGTGACTTGTCTAAGGTGTTTAAAAATGTAGATGAGAGAAAGAGAGATTGTTGTGATCCCAAGATAGCGTATGGTTTGTGTTTTGTCAATACTTTTACAGTTGCAAGCAGTAGTTGGGGGAAATAAGCACATATGGGCATACATGTTGTGGTTTAAACAAGAAGAAGACGTGGTGTTCCGAATACAAAAAGTTATATATTTCGTTTCATATTTCGCTTAGGGAGTTTGCTGGTAACCAATGACTGACAACATTTAATCCTTGTTGGGCAGATGCGAACACGTCATCCCAGGAGTAACCATAGAATGTGAGTGTTGTGTCTTCCGCGTAAGCAATTATTTTACAATTTGGTAATTGGAGTTGACAGACCTCATTTATAAAACATAAAAAGAGGGTTGGGCCAACAATACTACCTTGCGGGACACCAAGTTTGACACGCTGAGTTCGATTTGTCAAGTATTCCGTCAATAATTTTAACTGTGTTCCTCTAATGCCAATATTTTCCAGCTTCCCTATCAGATTTAGAATTGAGACCGTATCGAAGGCTTTTGCGAGGTCTATGTAGAGGTCAATGAAGAACACACTTTTTACGGCTGTCAAGCTTTTTAACTAAAAATCTGTAAAATCATGTACCGCATCATCCGTAGATATGTTTTTCCTAAAATCATAGTGAGCGTTCGCAAGAATGTGTTTGTGTGAATTGGTTTCAAAGTAATTGACATGTCTGTTATTGATAACACGCTCAAAGATTTTGGACAAGGAAGTAAGAATGGAGATGGGTTTATAGTTATTGGCCACGCGTCTAACCCCGGCCTTGCAAACCAGATGATCAATTGATTTTTTGAAGGCATCGGGAAAAGTACCAATGATTATGCTGCGGTTTATGAGATTGGTGAGTACTGGAGTAATGAAGTGTGAAATCTTTTTTAAAGCCTTCGTCGGAATACCGTACCACCCTGGAGAACAGTCTGTTTTAAGAATGGAGACAGGCCTTTCAATCTCTTCATGATTCAACTTCAAGGAAGACAAACGAATGCAAGGGTATAAGGGTATATTCAGTATTCCAGTAGTTTGTGAAAGGGGTGATGTTAATCGGAATATTATCAGCAAGCTGCTTACTTTCATCGGCAAAAAAATTAATGGAAGATTGCGATGAATCACCAGATGCGAGTAATTCGTGAAGGAATTCTTTTTACTTTTGTGTATTGGTAAAGGATTTTATGGCAGTCCATAGTTTTTTGGAGTTATATTTAGCCATAACTACTTGGTCCCGTTCTTAACCGCTCACGCGATGCGCTCATCCTACCGCAAAATGGCGGCTATTTGGTTTCGCAAATTAGAAAAGCATTCAGTTTAAATACAAGTTTTTATAAATAAAAATTATTATTCTGCATTACTAAATAAATACCCTCCGTACTACCAACAAAAACATCTCAAACAAAATGCAGTAATACACCGCAAATCCTGCACTTAAAAAGCACTAATGAAATTTTAGGTGTACTTGGATAAATATGATAATATTCTGTTTGAGTGGTTCTAATGTTTACCATGAAATTACTCCTTAAAGTATAGTTTATAAACATTTATATTCAGGGTAAACTTAAAAAACGCTACTTACGGTATGTTTTCAATATATAAATACCGAAATCACCAGCCCAAACAATAACACACATGATTGTCGTGACGTTGTTTTTGAAGTTGTTTATTTTTTTTTAAATGACAGACCCAGGCATTAAAAACTTTATGGTTTGCTAGAGTAGTTACCGAAATAGCAATTAATATTAGTTCTTTTACTTGTTATAACTTCGATATCCGTCTGATAAATCGGTATAAAATCATCACCGGCACCTCTAGGTGTGGTATGCGTCTAGGGCTGCATGTATCGCGTGAGCGGTTAAAGAAGTTTCAATTTTTTAAAGAGGTTGTTGCAAAAGTTTTTATACCTCTTACATATGGCGCACTATAAGTTTCCGGAAATGGCCACTTACATAAACAATATTTAAAAAGTAATTACAACATTTAAAAATGGAACTCTTGGCTGTAGAATACAGTTTGTTTCATCTGACTGTCACTTGTTTTTACATTGTGGCGACATATTAGGGATTGGTTGTCTACACCATGGATTTAACTCGTGAAAATTATCGTAGTATGATTTTCTACGACTTTAAGTGTAATTTAACAGCTCAGCGGAGCTTTGCTCGGCTTCAAAGTGCTTTTGGCGATGAAGCACCAAGCAAGATCACTATTTATAGCTGAACAACAAAACATCGATGCTGTGCGCCGTATGATCAAGATATACCATGAAATTCGGGCATATTTAGGCATAGGCATGAGTCAAATACAATCAATCTGCTGAAAAAGCTGTGCTCTCGGTGGACCCCACACAATTTGACTGAGGCTCAACTAAAAACAGATCGCGTCACTTGGTGCAATGCCATGCTTACCAGAGAATTTGGTGTGGGACATAGCAACATGTGAAGAAACATGGATTTATAGTTACGATCCCAAAACAAAGCAGCAATCGAGCATATGGGTCTTTCGAGATGAGCCGAAACCAACCAAAGTGGCGTGCGTGCAAAGTGCCTCTAAGCAGATGATTGCTTCTTTTTTTAATAAAACTGGACACGTGGCTACTGTTGCTTAGGAGAATCGTTGCACCGTGAATAGTGATTGGTACTCGACCACGAGGATGAAAGTTCTCACACGGCCAGACAGACCAAATGAATTTTTGAAAGTGAACAACGTTGACCTTATGAGCCATCCCGTGTACAGTCCCGACTTGGTACCCTGTGACTATTATTTATTTCCAAAAACTAAGAACCAGTTACGCGGTCAACGATTTTCGTCACATGAAGAGCCTGTCGAAGAGTATGAAAAATATGTTCCAGAGATTGTCACGGAGGAGTGGCATAAATGTTTTCAAAATTGGTTCATTTGTATGAAAAAGTGCATTAACGCTAACGCAGAATATTTTGAGAAACAATAAATTCATTTCTGACTTATAGTGCGCCACACGTATATGTTAACTTAAGAGTTTCGTTATTAGGGTACATTCTTAATTTTTTATGCATACAATCTCTAATTTTAATACATCGCAGTAAGCCAGGACTGATCCATGATTATAAATTGGCCTAGAATCAAATTTACAATTTAATTAATTGGGTATTATTTTTAATAATAATAATAATCATTTCAATTAGTAAATTTGTGTCTACGGTTACGACGTTTACGGTTATTCATCAGTCTATAGACGTTTCTCTCCGCGAGACAGAAAAGGACAGCAGTAGGCAAATTAAAAGTCATAGCAGGAAGTTTGTAGCACTACATGATCTAGATAGTTATTTTCTCGGGTCGGATTGTTGACAGCGGGTAGAAGTCCTTGCGCCGTGGGGCGACGGCTTAAGAATACATTGTCGCCTCCCCATACATGCCCGTGGGGGTCGTAAGAGGCGACCGAGGGCGTCACAAGTGTCCATCTGCTTAGCGTTGTGGTAGGCTTTGTGCCGACTGGATAGCGACCACAGTACACACGGCGGAAAACCCTCCACAGTGAAACGCTTTTGCGAATCGCGTTCAGGGATCAGTTGGTGTACATCCAGTGCACGTGGAGTTTTCGGCGCGGTATCTGGGAGGACTGAGGCGGATATTCGCCATGTCACTTGTTGAGGGATATCTAGTTGACCTGCCGCCCAGGGAGACCCGTAGAAACGGTTGTCCGCTGGCCGCCCGCGGTACAGTACAGGGGCCCAATAGGGACTAACTACCCCTAGAGGCTGCCCCACCATGCCGCGCATAATCTTGGGGTAGGTCGTCGTGCCGGTTAGTGACCGGAATATGGGGTCCCGGCGGCATATCCCGGGGGGGTACGGGGGCCCTTCCGTTCGGCGGGTCAGCCGGCTATCCTTCAAAAGATCAATGGCATGTATTGCAGTTCCCCTCGTTTTTCTTCTTCGGTACGGTGCCGAAGGCTTCATCTCTTCACACTACCGTCCTTCTTACCCACCATGACAGCGCAACATAAGAATGCAGATCGTCCAGCGGTGCCTAATCCCCCCACCGCGTTTATTATTGAGTTCGCTAGCATCCGCGGACTCCACTCCAACCTCAAAGCTGTCCACCATCACCTCGAGACAGCCCGGCCTGCCCTGCTTTTCCTGACGGAGACGCAGATCCGCCGTCCGAATGATATGAGTTACTTGAACTACCCCGGCTACTCGCTTGAGGAAAACTTTCAGGCCAAAGCCGGGGTATGTGTATATATTCGTTCGGATGTGTGCTGTCGCCGTCTGCGCTGCCTGGAGGACCCCTCCTTTTCCACTATGTGGGTGCTCGTAGAATCTAGTTGTTCAGCTAGAGTCTTCGCGTGCTTATATAGATCCCACAGCGGGGATGCGGAGACAACTAGGCTCTTTGACCAACTGAGCCAGGCGACTCTTGACGCGCAGGCGCAGTTTGCGGAGATGGTCGTGTTGGGGGACTTTAATGCTCACCATGAATCATGGTTAAGTTCCCTCAAGACTGACCATGCAGGTAGAACTGCCCACGCTTTCGCTCTCACGCATGACTTGACCCAACTGGTAACCCAGCCCACCCGGGTTCCAGACATATCGGATCAAGCACCCTCTTTGCTTGACCTTCTGCTCGCGAGTCACCCTACCTACTATACAGTATCAGTCAGCGCCCCCCTGGGAAGTTCTGATCACTGTTTGGTTGGGTGTAAGGTTTCCCAAATGCCTCCAACTAAGCTGAAGGAGGTCACTCGTCGCATTTGGCACTACTCGTCGGCGGATTGGGATGGTATGCGCGACTACTTTGCGTCCATCCCTTGGTTGCAGCAATGCTTTGCGGGAAAGGATGCCTCAGCAGCTGCCGATGCTGTTGTCGATGAGATTGGAACGGCTATGGATTACTATATACCGTCTTCCAGTGTCATCGCCAATCGCAGAGGACGCCCTTGGTTCAATCGCGAATGCATGGACGCTGTTAGTGAGAAACAGGCTGCATATCGTATATGTGCATTTTGATCATATCGAGGCAATACGAATCACGCCTTCATACCAAGTGTCCCTTTTTTCCTATATCTATGGTTTTACTGGTAGGTAGGTACTGATTTCGTATCACATGGAGAAATATTATACAGCTACAAATTGTAACTCACTCAAACAAATGGAACGCATACTTCCCGACATGGTGGAAAAAAGGTATTTATACAGTAGTACGCGGATAGGTTCCAAAGCAACTTTACAAATGATGAGATGACCTAATGTGAAAAATATAAAAGTGTGATCAACGGTCTGCAAAACTATAATATATGAAGGGAATATTTGTGCACTTTTATGAGTCACGCTAGGTAAATTCCGCCGAAAATAAAAAAATGTTCGAAATTCAAATAAACGAGATGGTCCTCTATCACGGTAACTATTAGAGATAGGTAGGAGGTGCTGGAAGAAATGTCATAGAAGGTAACAGTGGTCTACTGCCAATGACTACCTGTGTCAAAAACAATGAACGATGGCGAATTCAAAATGGTGACCGAAGAAAAACTTGCTTTGAAATTTGCTCTGATCCCTTTGAAAAGTGGCATGGGATGGTGCTTGATAATAATTTCTGATCAGCATTAATTTTTCGCCATTTTTAATATGACCACCATACAAACGTTTTTGGCGGCTGATAATAATTTATTCTAACTCGGCTCAAAATCTGTATATGTGATTGATAATAATAATTTGCAGTAAAAATTTACATTTCGCTATTTTTCAATATGGCTGTTTTTCAATATAGTCGGCACACGCTAAGTGAGGCAAATTGAACCGCGCCAAAAGGGCCTACACGAGCGGGCGGGCCTTCAGTGCTCAAGGTCAACTTGCACCGCGAACAGATCAAGAATTTTAGCTAAAAATGACGAAATGTGCGGTAAATGGGTGTAAAAATACGTCAGACAAACATAAAATAGATACTAACGTCACATTCCACAAAGAAGTAACGCGTTTCAACTTGTATTTTTATATAAATATTCACTAAAACCGAAAATTAACCTACTACTAAAACTAGCCTACATGAATTTGATATTTGCCTCACTTGTGACAGTTCGTTTGATATGAAATTATCATTCTATGTGTTTTTATTCTAAGATGGCTGCCATACAAGACATGCGTTTTTTGGCAGCAGAAAAAATGTTCTCATTGAACCGAAATTTTAGTAGTAGAAAATTTCAGTGTAAAAATTTAGTTTCCGCCGTTTTTCGATATAGCCGCCATATAAGCTTTCTTTTTTTCCATGTAAAGAGCGCCCATAGTACAAAACGGTGTGCTACCGAAGAGCATAAGCACACTGACCTTGCGCCGCAGACCGAGGTCGACCTCACCGCAGGTGGGGTACAGGGGGCCTACTATGAGCTCTTAGAGTAATCCTATTTAAGCCTGTGAGGCTAAGAACTGGAGCGGTTTTCAACCGCGTCTGCCGCGGTTGCGGGACCGCGGCTTCCGAAGAACGTAGAAATGTATGCAAAATTTAGTAGCACATTTCACGACGCGTTTTACCCCCGCAGCGGACGGGACGCGGTCATCCGCGCGGTTGGCGGACGTCGCCCGCGCACTCTACGGCCGGTTCGCGGGCGACGCGTTGCACGCGCGCGGATTGGGTTTTCCTTCCCACGCCTTTTGTTATTGATTTTCGATTTGGCAGCGCGTGTCATTTTCTCAAGTTATGGATGTTGAAGTCGATCAATTAATTTCCTTCCAGTTACCATTTTTATTAAAAGTTCTGAATAAGTAGATACGGACAGCCGAATAAAATTAAAGAATTTGTCGTCTTCTTTTTTTAACTCATTAATAAGAACAACGAATAATCCGTAACGATTTATTTCCGGAGAGGATGCACCCTGAATCTTTTAGGCCTTCTTCTTTTGATTCTTCGATGAAGTAAGTATAACGCGATAGCTCGTTTTTGATGTGAGTCCATGGCGACGTCTGAGACTTAACTTTGTTACTTTTTTGAGAAAATTCGTTTAAGTTTTATTATATTTTCAGTTTCATAATTATTTGTTATCTTTATAGCCAATTATTAATAAATAAATAGTATTAACTAATGAGCGTTTTTTGAAAATTTTAGTTCGAGTTCCCAATCTTTAAAGTGTTGTTGATAAATTATTGGCATGAATGTTATTGCAATTTTTAAATGGATATTAATCATTTTAATAATTTTATTGACCGATAATCGTAAAATAACTTGTAATATATTACAAAAGTCAAATTTGCTTTAATGCAATCAATGAAAATGTACGAATACAAGATACATACCAATTATGTTATCAAATTACAAACACACCTTATTAATTTCAATGATAATGACTAGACATGACATGTGATTTTGTCGTACGACAAATTGTAAAGTATGACTGAAAAATTGCCGATATTACAAAACAATGTGGTAGGTAAGTATAATCAATAATAAAATTAATAAAAAATTTAATTATTCTCATTTTGAACACAATCAGTTAATAGTGCTTGAACGCTCCCAGGGTAGTACATCTATCTATTTCTTTCATATGATTTAGTATGTAGTTCCATCTCGCTCTTGTTAGATGCCAGCTAGCCAGCCAGAGACAATAAATAATTAACGTTTAAATAGTAAAACATCATCCTGTCATGGCATTCCCGTTCAACTTTGTGTAGGTCATGCTTAGACTGTAGAAACTAAAGGATATGTTACGTTGACATATATAAATCAGACGTTATATGTATATGATGCATTTCGACGTCGAAAACATAAACATGTTATTGTCTTTGTTTAACTATTACGTGCCGTCTTAAGCCAAAAGAGATAGCATTACATTGGTCTGTGTTAAACACGGGAATCGAAAATACGTAAAGTCATCTTAAATGCCAACCGTGTCCATTTCGCAGTACATGATACCGTTGTCAAAGGGAAGTACATCAAATGTCAAAACAATTTTTTTCCAAATGTACTATTGAATTATACGCATGCATTATAATTCAATTGGACAAAAATATTGACAGTGAGAATAATTAGGTATTAATAAAAATACGACGCTGCAGCATTAAGGGATGTCGCTTTAGAAAAACTGCAAATCAATCGAATGTTACATTGCACAGCCACGTGTTATTTTTTTTGTCTATAAATCACACAATAGCCCAAATATTTCATGTAATTAGACTTATTTAAGTAGTTTATTTATAAATCATGCCAAATTTTGTTAATTTAGATTGCCTGTTTGTTTGTATATTTTGATGATTGTTGTTAACAATTATTTTGAGATAGTGTTGATCTTGTAAGCATACATATTATCGATATTCTGTTATTAAAACAATTCACTACGAGGTTTTTATTGTTTTATTTTTTTTATATATGAAGTTTGCCTACAAATGAAAAAAGGAAGAAATAATGGTTGGAAATCATAGGACTGCCGAATATAAACGTTGGATCAAAGACCATCTTCATTTGTTCGCTTCAATTTTCATGTTCAATTTAAATTAAACAAGACTCATTTATTTACTAGTTATTCTCAGTTCCTGAAAACAAAATTATCCACTCGTTTCTGATTTTTCCCAATGACAACTCTAACAATTAAAAATGACTATTTTTTTTAAAACCTGCAATACAATGACATGTTAATCCAACGTTGCCGGGTAAAGGCCAATACCAACGTATAGCCGCTCACGCGATGCGCTCATCCTACCGCAAAATGGCGGCTATTTGGTTTCGCAAATTAAAAAAGGATTCAGTTTAAATACAAGTTTAAAAAAATAAAAATTATTATTCTGCATTGCTAAATAAATACCCTCCGTACTACAACAAAAACATCTCAAATAAAATCCAGTAATACACCGCAAATCCTGCACTTAAAAAGCACTAATGAAATTTTTGGTGTACTTGGGTAAATATGATAATATTCCGTTTGAGTGGTTCTAATGAAAATACTCCTTAAAGTATAGATCATAAACATTTATATTCAGGGTAAACTTAAAAAACGCAACTTACGGTATGTTTTTAATAAATAAACACCGACATCACCAGCCCAAACAATAACACACACGATTGTCGTGACGTATTTTTGAAGTTGTTTATTTTTTTAAATGACAGACCCAGGCATTAAAATCTTTATAGTTTGCTAGAGTAGTAACCGAAATAGCAATTAGTATTAGTTCTTTTACCTGTTATAACTTCGATATCCGATAAATCGGTATAAAATCACCACCGGCACCTCTTGGTGTGGTATGCTTCCAGAGACGCATGAATCGCGTGAGCGGATAGAGAGCATATTTGTTAACACTAGAATCCGCAGAAACCTGAATAGACTTGTATTTGACAGTTAGTTAAAAGACGTTACGTAAATATGTACTAAAATGTAGATTAAAGGCGTACCTCTTAAAGTAATTTCTATATTTTATTTAGTAAGTATAATGAATACTATGGAATGTTATATACCAGTAAAGTAGATATAGGTAGGGCAATGTTGAGTGTGTGCGTTAAAAAAAAAGTAAGAGTGCGCATGTCGCCAACAAACTGCACAACAGTTTGATGACTATTACTAAATAAGTTACCAGTTAAAATTGCTTGATAGATTGATTTGTTTAAGAAAGCCAGTAACGTGAATACTAGAATCCGCAGAAACCTGAATAGACTTGTACTTGACAGTTAGTTAAAAGACGATATGTAAATATGTACTAAAATGTAGGTTAAAGGCGTACCTCTTAAAGTAATTTTTATATTTTATTTAGTAAGTACAATTAAGACTATGTAATGTTATATACCAGTAAAGTAGGTATAATTAAATAAGAATGCGCATGTCGCCAACAAACTGCACAGCAGTTTGGTGACTTCTACTAAATAAGTTACCAGTTGTAATCTTGCAACAAAATTTTTTTTAAAGTTTAAAAATGTGTGTTGACATTTATAATAATATACCACTCGAGATTAAATTCTTAGGCTTGTGTTTGTTTAGGCATACTATGGTTACAGTAAACTAAAGAAACAAAAAGAAAACAGTTTCAACATTCAAGCCATATATTTGCATGCCGATAATGACTTACCGATAGATTATGGTACAACACTAAAGAAATCCGCCATTTGTAACTTTAAAACTACGATGATTCTGTCGTTAGGGTAGCTCATTTCTTTTTTTTTCCATCCTCTAAGAGATCATGATACGAATTTAAGCAATTCAGTTGGAACTTGACTGGCTGCTTATAAGCTCATAAATATCTCATAGTAGGCCCCTGGCCTCATCTATAAAAATATTAATTCCGTACTACGTGAACTACGGGAGCAAATAATTGCCTGTGGTCGAACAAGGAGAACCAATCAGGTGGTCCATGGACAGAAAGCGCTTTATTGTTGTTCTGTTTTGATTTTCATGTCAAGTATACAGAGCTGTAAAACTATTTGACATTCCTCATGGAAGAATGGCATAAGTGAAGTTACGTCAAACACGTTTATTGCTCCATTAGAAACAGAAAAATATAACCTACATCCTCTCCAATTCTTGTAACTCTATCGACTAAATATTGTAATAATTGTAAATATGTAGATAGAGTTACAACAATTGGCGAGGATCTGGGTTATATTTTTATGTACCTAATGGAGCAATAAACATGTTTGACGTAACTCCACTTTTGCCATTCTTCCATGAGGGGTGCGATTTTCCAGTTTTCCGTAATAATGCTTCCATGTCAATAAGTAAATTAATAAAAATATAAACTAAATAAAGCGTGTTTCTAATAATCTATTATTTAACTAAAAATGAATAATTTTCCGGTTATTAATCATTTAAAGTCAGTCCGAATCTGAACGCATTTCTTCATCAGAGATATGAGCAATGTTAGTATATTCGCCATCGATGAAATAATATGTCTGAATAGGAACCGATTTATCTTTTTTATCATATTCTTTTAAAATATTCTTTCCTTTTCCGACTGAAACAACACAAGCTTTACAAACACGTTTTAAGGGCTTTTTGGAAATATGCCGTCCACTAACTAAAACGCGGCTAAGTGACAAATGGTCAAATATCCGTTTTAAATAGCAAAAAATATAGCACAAATTTCTCTTTTAAAAATGGTTAAAATTAGTTAACGTGTTCAACTTATCGGAACTTACCCTAACGATGCATAGCTGAAATATCATTAAACAATTTCAATATTCCACAACTGGGTTATGGTTTTTTTATGATATCTCAAAAATTATTTTGTTGTTGTTGTCACCGTCGAAAGCATCAGCACCTTAAAAAAAAAAGTGTACGATGTAAGAGAAATTATTTGTCATGCCATTTCGCGTCGTGTCACATGTCGTGACTTTACCAGCTTTCCTTTTATTCTACAGTAAGTAAAAAACGTAGTAGCAACTCTAAGTACTTTCAAGCTGAATTGGATCCGGTCTATACCAAAGGCAAAGGGAATCTGAATACAAACCCGACAACGACACGAAACACGAAGTATGCCGAGGGATATTAAGAAAATAGAAGCACCGTATATTTTTTTACAAAATTCCTTTGTCTTTCTATAAAAATATATTTACCTACATTATACAGATTGCACGTTCTTCTTGAAAATAAGCAGACATAAGCAGACATTTTATGTTTCTATGTTTACACTCCCACACATGAGACGCACAAGCCGCGTAAATGAATGAAATGTTGCCCCGGTGCCAGAATGCCCAACATTTTGCAGCAATTATGTGCTATAGTGGTTATGCTATATTTGATATTATAAAAAAATATAAATTATAAAATATTTTTTTTTAAAGAAAGGTCACTGGATCACTGTTTCGAAAAGTGTTAATTAGAAGTTCTTTGACTTTTCAATCTTTCCGCCAGCTCAGCTACTGACCCTTTTGTTGATGCCAATGTATCAAGACACCTACACTAGTCACTTAAACAAACTCTGTGAGCCATGCCATTAATGTAGTTAGTTAATAATAAACGTATCGTCGAGAAGTACTACAGCATAGGACGTAGCTCAGGTTGCGTAGCGAGAGATCCTTTTAAATATAAACTGGGATTATCTTCATAAATAAATATTTATTACGTATTTTACATGTTGATTTTTGGAAGCTTCTTCTAGAACACCTAAGATGTTCCTCTTTTTTCTATCCTATTTTTTAAAATACATTCTAAACACAAATCTATATTCATTCAGCCAGTACTTCTACTCATAGAGTAGAGCCTAGACTACATCCCTCTTCCTCACAACTGAAGGGGTGAACATCCCTAGCTGGTGCCCTACCCATAGGTATAGGCAACTTACATAAGTGATCAGCCTTTACTATAGGCTAACCACACACTGCTCGGAAGCTACTACCTTACCAACAAGCAAACCACCGGGGAGGCTGTGGCTTTAGTCTGCCAAAAACCTAACTAAAAGGATAGACCATGACCACATCCTAATCAAACAATCCAAAATATAATAATTATTCGTTAGCTATCCTAGCTATTTAGGTAACCTTAGATAGGTTAATCCTAACTCTTTATTTCAGCTACCCTAGCTTGGCTGAATGTTCTTAACAAATCCTTAAACATCACTACTAGAACTTCCTAAATGCATCACTAAACTATCTTCAACGTGCACGCTGCTACGACGACGACACAGGCTTGAGCACCCATCGGACGTTCACTGGGGAACATCAACATTGACTTCCCAGCTACCTTAGTCCTCGTCCTACAGCTATCCACGTTCCACCTAACTTTCTTACTTTCTTTGAACAAATTAAAACAACACGCAAATTATCCTAACAACAACATTTCCTAACACCAAGGTGATATATCATATTGAGGAGTCCTAATAATTAAACAAATATATTTTCCCTTGAATGCAGATAGTTCCTGTTCATCTGGACGAATGACCAACAACTATGCACATACACAGGATAATATATATTTATCCAAATCGGTAGACCATCTCCTCCTCCCGTCCTTATATCGTCTGCATTCGCCGGAAAAAAAATCCATCAAAATATTCGTCAAGATACACCGTCGTCATGGCTCCATGTGAAAAACAAACACAAAAGATTAACAAACATTTAACATTTTAAACAATCTATTACCTACTAGAAACTGAAAGTCATTACACTATCTACTATAGAACCTTTTCAACCTATTCACATGCATGCACCTATTCTTCTCACAATATAATTAACTGTACTCAACCGATCTAATGCCCTATACGGCTCTATAAACAATCTAGCTAACTTTACACTTCTGTTGGAAACCCTCCTACAATATAACATTACCAAATCTCTTGGCTGATACACAATTACTTTTGCTTTCTTATCATAATTTCGTTTCTGTGTTATCTGCGCCCTCACTATTCGTTCCTTAGATACATCGATCAACGCTGCTTGTTTTAAGATCTTCGCTGCTTGTTATAAAATCTTATCTTGCAAATTCTCCGCAACATTGACACAATTAATCCTCAATTCTATATCTGATGCACATAAGGATTCTCTACGGAACAAAACCATATATGGTGACACCCCGGCTACTACTATGTTTACTAGAATTGTACGCGAAACACACCAATGGTAACATGCTACACCAATTCCTTTATTCGCCTCCTATATATTTCGCCAACATTCCTAACAGCGTCCTATTAAATCTCTCACACAAACCATTGCACTTCGCGTTGAATGCTGTAGTATGCACCATAATCGCTCCAAAATCTCGCACTGTCATTTCTACCAAATGAGAAGTAAACACCGATCCTCTATCGCTCAAAACTTCTTTTACTCCGCCATACCTACAAAATACTTCCGACACCAGAAAATCACACATTGTTCCCGCTGTCACCTTGGGTACAGCCCGGCACACCACATACTTTGACAAATATTCGATACTCACAATTATATATTTATTGCCCTTATCCGAACGATTGAACGGTCCTAACATATCAATTCCTACCCGCTCAAAGATACTATTCACAGGAATCAAGATCAACAGCGCAACAGTTCTATTTAAATTACATTCCTGACACATCTGACAACTCTTGACATACGCCTCAATTCTTTTTTCTGCACCTACCATAAAATATCTCTGTCTAAACCTTGAAAAAGTTTTAAACAAACCAAAATGTCCACCTGACCACACGTTGTCATGCAGTTCTTTCATACATTCTGAAAATAATTCACTCGGAACCACCACTAAATTAACTATATCTTGATTCACACGACACTTCTTATAAAGGATTCCGCTCTGCAAAAAGAAACCTCGATAATTATCACCTACACCAGACCGAATGCAATTAATAATATTCCTACAGAATCCATCCGCTTCCTGTTTACTCTGGACATCAATTGTACGCAAACATACAATTTTAACTCATCCCTCTGCTCTGGTACGCGCTCCACTTTCGACTCTACATCCTCCAGCAACGAATTCCTACTCAAGAAATCTGCAACAACATTATCTTTACCCTTACAATAAACAATGTCGAAATCCCAACCTTGAATCGACAACGCCCATCTCGCTAACCTTCCTCATATCTCTCTTACTTTTTAATAACACAAGTGCCCGATGATCTGTAACAACCTGAAAACGAGTCCCCATAATTAACTTTTAAAATAATTCAACGCCCATATAAGTGCTAAATATTCCTTTTTCGTAACAGAATATTTCTTTTCTGCTTCACTTAACTTCCTCGAGGCATAAGCTATAGGCTTCATCTCTTCCATTTTCTGCACTAAACAACATCCAATAGCATATCCACTGCTATCCACACACAACCGCGTCACCCGCTTACTATCAGATGAGTAATGTCCCAAAACAGGCGCTTTACAAATCCGATCTTTCAACACCTCAAATGCCTCCTGCGCTTCATTCGTCCAAACAAACACCTTATCCTTTTTCGTCAATTTCGTGATGGGAAGTGCCAATCTAGTAAAATTATCAATTAATTTTCGATAATAAGAGAACAATCCTAAAACCGCTCTGACTTCCTTCAGACTACGTGGGGGATTTATCTCCTTCGTCGCCGCAACTTTCTTACTATCCGGTCCAATTCCCTCGGCCGACACGTCATGTCCTAAAACAGTCATCTTCTGAAAACCGAAACGACATTTAGATGGTTTTAAAGTCAAATGCGCATTTCGCAATTGAATCAAAACCTCTTTTAATGCAATATTAAATTCTTCAAACATACTTGCATATATTTGTAAGTCAATGTGCATACACCAATATATTATCCACATAAACTATCATATTACGATACTTCATTCGCGCCAATATCTTATCCGTCACCCTTTGAAACACAGCTTGACTTGTTTTCAAGCCAAATGGTAACACATTGAACTCTTATAGTCCCGTATGTGTAACAAAGGCAGTTTTTTCCTTCCCTTCTCCTAAACCTAACTTGCCAATACCCAGAGTTCATATCTAAATCTGCGAAATACCTTGCACCCTGCAAACAACTTAACAAATCGTCCACTCTCAGAATAGGTTATGGATCATTTTTAATTTTTTTATTCAAGGCCCTATAATCAATACAAAATCTCGGCGGCCCTTCTGGTTTATCCACCAAAACT
Source organism: Hyposmocoma kahamanoa (assembly GCF_003589595.1). Classification (NCBI taxonomy): domain Eukaryota; kingdom Metazoa; phylum Arthropoda; class Insecta; order Lepidoptera; family Cosmopterigidae; genus Hyposmocoma; species Hyposmocoma kahamanoa. The sequence goes on along the minus strand of NW_020653200.1, from coordinate 16,063,644 downwards.
AACGGTGAAGCGTATGGACTTTTCGATTCCTGAATTATCCCATACTTCAACATTTCTTCCACTTGTTTCTCAATAATTTGTCTCTGTTTAGGGGAGACACGATATGGCATTTTATGCACCGGTTCCTCATCGGTAGTTTTGATTTCAAGCAATGACTGCTTATAACATCCTAGTTCGCCTGGCGCAAAAAAATGTGTCGCGGAATTCTAATAATAACTGATTCAATTCATCCCGCCTTTTCTCCTGCAAAGAATTATCAATATTAAACTCTATTCTTTTTGACATTCGAGATATTAAACATGTGGTCACTATTCGATTCCAACAGATTAACAAAATATAAATACTTGGACTTATTTCATGAATGTCTTTATCATGTCGACGAAAAAGCATATATTCAATGATGTCTCTGTGATCAACACCGCTAAAACAGGAAGTGATCACCGGTTGGTGCGAGGCACATTGAATATCAATATCCGGCTGGAAAGAACTCAACTGACAGAGTCTACGCTCCGACCAATACCTACACAACTCCAAAACCCCGAGAGCTTTCAGCTCGAACTGCAAAACTGCTTCGAAGCCCTCGAAAACTGCATCGATGTGGACGATCTAAGGCTCCAAGGAGTTCGCGAGAGATCTGTCTATTGAGCAAAGCCAACTGACGAAGCTAATGACTGATGACGGTAGCATCATTTCATCTAAGCCTGAAATCCTGAGGGAGATAGAGTTTCATTCGACAGCTATACTCCACGAAAGCACCTGTTGAAAGCGTGGTTAAAGACCCCAGAACCAAGCTTACCCAACTTTATACCGAAGATATCCCGGACGTCAGCCTGTATGGGATTAGTGTGGCTCTCAAACAACTCAAGAACAACAAAGCGGCGGGCGATGATGAAATCACTACAGAACTTCTGAGAGCGGGCGGCAAGCCGATACTCAAAGACCTCCAGAAGCTTTTCAATTCTGTCATCGCCGAAGGTCAAACGCCGAAGGCATGGGGCAGAAGCGAGGTCGTTCTGTTCATCAAAAAGGGTGATAAAACACTCTTGAAGAATTATCGGCCAATCTCGCTTCTGAGCCATATCTATAAATTGTTTTCGAGAGTTATCACGAATCGTCTCGCTCGCAGGTTTGATGACTTCCAACCTCCCGAACAACCAATATATTATATATATATATATTAGGGGTTAAAGTATGAAATTGCCGTTTTATTGCAATAGGTTCTTTGAATTTTCATAGAATCTTCATGGTTTGGGGTTTTCGAATGAAACTTTTTTCAAATGGTTTCTGTGATTTTTTTTAATTTGAAACATTTGAATATCGACTTTCAATTGTTTTTGTTATTCAATTTAGACAAGAAAGATGGATACTGCGAAAATTCGAGTGATTTTTGAATACGAGTTCCGACGCGGAACTAACGCGGCAGAAACAGCCCGCAATATCAATGCTGCGTTTGGAGAGAGGTCTACTAATGAACGCACCGTGCGATTTTGGTTTAAACGCTTTTGTGATGGAAATTTCGACTTAAAGAA
>NW_020653200.1:15960292-16062015 GCF_003589595.1 Hyposmocoma kahamanoa | reverse complement strand
TTGCCTTGTTGAACCGGTACAGAAATGAAGGAATATTGGATCGAATTGTAACATGTGATGAAAAGTGGATTCTTTATGATAACCGGAAAAGAAAAATGCAATGGCTGACCCCAGGTCAAATGCCACAACAGTGTCCTAAAGCAAAACTTACCAATAAAAAGGTAATGGTAACTGTTTGGTGGTCTCAGCATGGTGTTATTCACTATAGTTTTCTCCGATCTGGTCAAGCAATAACGGCAGACGTCTATTGTGCCGAACTCCGAACCATGTTGACAAAACTAGCAGTAAAACAGCCCCGACTCATGAATCGATCTTCACCATTATTGCTCCACGACAACGCGAGACCTCACACAGCACGAGAAACCATTTTGACCCTTCAGGAACTGCAGTTAGAAACCATTCGTCATCCTCCGTATTCACCAGACCTTGCTCCAATGGACTACCATTTTTTTCGTGATTTGGACAATTATCTACGTGACAAGAAGTTTTCTTCCCAGGAGGCAGTACAAAATGCTTTCACACAGTTTGTGCAGTCTAGATCGTCGGAGTTCTATCGCAAAGGCCTTAACTTAACCTTCCCATTAGATGGCAGCAATGTATAGATAATAATGGCAACTATTTTGATTAAATAAATTTGTTAAAAATTTAAAAAATAAACAATTTAGATTTTCAGTACAAATCGGCAATTTCATACTTTAACCCCTATTATATATATCCAACTGCAACGAGGCGTGAGACAGGGAGATGTGATATCTCCGAAAATGTTCATGTTTTCATGGATGGAGGATATTTTCAAGCTTCTGGACTGGAATGGACTTGGCATCAACATCAATGGTGAGTACCTAACACACCTTCGATTTGCCGATGATATAGTTCTTATGGCTGAGACCCTGGGAGACCTGAACACAATGCTCGAAGATCTCAGTAGTGTTTCCCAAAAAGTGAGTCTTAAGATGAACATGGACAAGACGAAGATCATGTAGAATGTCCATGTTGTACCCGCTCCAGTTAAAATTGGGAGCATTACACTTGAAGTTGTTGACCATTACGTATACCTGGGGCAGACAGTCCAGTTAGGTAAGTCTAACTTTGAGATCTCTCGTCGAATCCAGCTCGGATGGGCAGCGTTCGGAAAACTACAAAAAATCTTTGCGTCCAAATTACCTCAATGTCTCAAGACGAAAGTCTTTGACCAGTGTGTGTTGCCAGTGATCACATATGGATCAGAAACGTGGTCCCTCACTATGGGCCTCATAAGAAGGCTCAAGGTCACTCAGCGAGCAATTGAGAGAGCGATGCTCGGTATTTCGCTACGTGATAGAATCAGAAATAAGGAAATCCGTAGAACTGCGACCGCGCACCGGACGACGCTCAGTGGGTAGGCCCCCCACCAGGTGGACCGACGATCTGGTGGAGGTCACTAGAAGCCGATGGATGCGGGCAGCGCAAGACCGATAGTCCTGAAGATCGTTGAGATCGCTCGTGGAGATGGTTGGGAGAGGCCTGTGCCCAGCAGTAGGCGTCGTATGGCTGAATAATGATGATGATGATATTTAATGAAAACTTTTTATGACTTTTTGAACTTGGGTCGATAGAACAACAATTATTTGTCCTTGACATGACATCAGAGATAGAATTGAAAGTAATCTCAACATTATTCTATAAAGTTACTTTCGACGCTGCAAAATCAATTACCGCACCGTTTATCGTTAGGAAGTCCTGTCCTTAAATAAGGAGCTCATCATCGTCATCTACAACAAGCAGCTTTGATAGATATTTGTTTCCGTGGATTGCCAACGAAACTTTGGTGGACGCCTGCACTATTACTCGCGTTCCACCCACCGTACGTAAAGGAAAATTCGGCGTTTTCTCAATCTGCAAATGTAATTTATGTGCAAAAAGATGAGAAATTACTGAAACGGAAGCACCAGTATCCACCAACGCATTGCAATCTACATTATTTATACAAATGGTTATAAAGGGTGCTCTATCTACATCACAATTATCAACTATACACAATTTCTGTTTTAAGTACACCGGTTTCGCATTCCACGTCCGACCTGCTACCTGTCGGCGTGGCGGTACATTTGCGTGATCGCCTCTTGAATGAGCAGCTGCGTCTTGTTCGCCAGAGGGCGCCACTAGGTGTAAACATAAGATTCATCGCCAAAATTTTGAAAAATAGTAATAGTGACCAGTTTATTGTGAAAAGTGTAAAAAACGTTAATTCCATCTACAAATATGGACAATTAATGTTTGTGCTAAAAACTGTTTACAAATAGTGAATATAAATCGAGTGGACACTTCAGTGCCAGAACCGTCATAAAAAAACACCAAGTAAGTGAACAAACTAGTGCAAAACCTGAACACAACGTTGCGGAATTAGATGCAAAATAGTGACATTAAATATACTGCGGAAAAACTTCATATTTTTAAATATTGTGACAAATAAAAACCGTTATAGTTGTGATATTGTTTGATTAGTATATTGAACTTTGGACTTTAAGCAATACACCATATGATCGTAAGAAAGTAAGGCACTCATATTTGCAACTGTGACGTCATGTACCCGGTGGCTTAATGGTTTATCTATATAACTCGTTTGTCGACAAGTTTGTAGATCGGGGGTTCAAACCCAAGAAAGATAAAAAAAAAATTGTAGCGCCATCTAGTGAGAAGTAGCTGGAATTCTCAGTAATACTGCAAATATAATCCATGTTTGTACGATATTTCGCGAGAGGGCAGCACCGGTTCGTTATCAAACTTGTGAATTTTTAAAAATAAATACGTATATCGACGCCAGATTTCCGCTAGAGGGAGATTAACTTAATACCACTATGGCAAACTGCGGGAAATGCAATGACAACATTGAAGATCGTAGGTTCATGGCATGCCTGGTGTGTGGAAGACATTACCATTTACCATGTGCGAACGTTACATCACCTAGATTTTATTTGATGAGTCCAAGTAAGAAACAATCATGGAAATGTAGTAACTGTTGGGAACGAATTGAATATATCAGTGATGAGAAGACAGCTGTTGAAACGCCGTGCTTTGTTACAAACCGGAAATACAGAATAAACATTCCAACAAGTAACTCATTTGATTCACTGTCTGATGATGAATCTTCGAATCTGTCAGCTGTTACTGCTAAGCTCAACCGAAGTTGTCCGGAAATACAACCCAATGAACGGGAAAAATCGAAGGAATTAAGGGAAAAGAATTACAAACTACAATTAGAACTAGAATCTGCTGACGAAGAAATAAAAAATCTGCTCTCTGAAAATTATGCCCTAAAAAATCGAATCACTAAATTAGAAGCATTGAATAAAAGCTTAACACAAATTTGTTCTTCCACTAAGAAAGTGTCTACGAATATCCAACGTAACTCACTGAAAAAAAGAGTTCTGGAGTTTTCCAACATGGATAATTCTATCACAGATCAAGGTAACGAGCTCGAGAAAGGCCAAAACTTAAGTTTATTAAAACCAACAAATTGTGCAAACATAGTGGACCAACAAACGGGGACAAATTACAATAACATATTAGAAAACGGCAATAAGCAGCTGGAAACAGATACAAATTATAAAACCGACAATTTTAAAAGAAATGATAATCAACAAATGAAAAGAAAATTATGCATTATGAGTAGTAATTCAAGAAACAAAATTCTACAGTACACCAGAAACATTATTGACCACTCTGATATCTGTCATTATATCACTCCGGGAGCTAGTATAAGTCAAATTCTGAAAAGTATAAAAAATAAATTAAGCTATTTTAATTCTAATGACTACTGTGTCATATTTATAGGTGACTCAGATTTCAAAGAAACTAACGATTATTATAAATTAGTAGTAAATATCCGAAACACATTACAAGAGGTACAACACACAAATATAATATTATGTCTGCCCACCTATAAATCTGGTAGTTATGCAAACTTATATAATAAACGAGTAGAAACATTCAACAATCTTTTGTATCAAGACAATAAGTACTATGAATATGTTTATTTATTAGATAGTAACAAAAAATTAGAATACTATACAAAGATGTATACCACAAAAGGTTTCGTAAGTAATTTTGGTTTTAAAATTATTATTGAAAATTTGAATGAATTAATACAGGAAATCACGCATTATTATTATTTATACAATCTGGAAAACACTTTATCTAACGAGCCTAATACTACGGTTCCACAAAGCACACATTTGTCTTTTTCATGCCTAAATAACACTTTTTTTCGTTAAAAATACAAAAAACAATTACATAAAATTAATGCACCAAAACATAGCTGGGTACGTCTCTAAAAAATCGTTACTGGATGTTGCAATTTCTGAATTACATTCAAATCAAAAAGGTCCAGACATTATTTGTCTATCAGAAACAATGATTAAATTTGGTAATGAAAATCGTATAATTGTAACTGGTTATGATTTAGCAACGTCTTACTGCAGGCAAAATTTGAAAAGTAGAGGTGGTACATGTATTCTAATAAACAAAAATATTAAATATGAAAAAATAGAAGACCTAAAAAGCTATGCTCAGGACACAGCATTTGAATGTTGTGGTGTTAGGCTATTATCACACAATGTTTGTATAATATGTGTATATAGAACTCCGAGTTCAAATATAAACATTTTCTTTTCAAAGTTAGATGAAGTACTACACAAATATACAAAGCAATCAAAAACTAAAATTATTATAACTGGTGACCTTAATATTAATACTTTAGAGACAAAATTATCTAAAAACGTTAGAATCTTCTTGGACATACTTAAAAATTATAATTTGACATTGCACGTTACTGAACCGACTAGACTTCACACATGTATTGACCATTTAATCAGTAATATTGACGACGCTACTGCGGAATTAGATCATCTACATTTATCAGATCACAATACGGCTCAAATGTTATACATACCGGTGATTAAAAAAATTGAGCAACCCATCGAATACTTTTTAAGGATCAGGGACTATTGTAGCGAAAATTTGAATAGGTTTCGGAATTGCTTAAGAGAACTTTCATTTTTAGAGGTATTGAAAGAACGCGACTTAAATAAGTCTATGCATAACTTTCATGAAACCCTAACCTTTTTATATAACCTAAATTTTCCCTTTAAATTTATTAAAATATCAAACAGATATAGAAAACCTAAATGGATTACCAAAGGTATCAAGCAAAGTTGTAAGACTAAGAGAATACTGCGATACCTTTACTACGCCAAAAAATACTACGCCAGTGTCTAAAATTAGCTCAAAAGCTGCACAATGATAAACTTCTAAATAACGCAAAAAACAAAGCAAAAATTTCATGGAAAATAGTAAAAAAAGAAGTTAATAATCTTAATAATGAACAATTTATAAAAGAAATTATAATCAACAATAATTCAGTAACTAGTCCAAACTCTATTGCTAATGAATTTAATAATTATTTAATAGACTTAACAAACTCAAATATAAAAGTAACGAAGAACACAAACAAAACGCAATTGACAAATAGTATTTATTTACAACCTGTGCAGCCAAAAGAAATACATAATATAATAAAATCATTACGAAACACAAATTCAACAGGATATGATGAAATATCTACTAGAGTCATCAAATATTGTGCTGATGAACTAATTAAGCCACTAATTTATTTAGTAAATCTATCTTTTGAAAACGGCATTTTTCCTAAATTGCTAAAAATATCAATTGTTAAACCCCTACATAAAAAAGGTACGAAAACTGATATGGCTAATTACCGTCCTATCACATTGATCCCAGTGCTTTCCAAGGTTTTCGAGAAATCAATGAAAAAAAGGCTGGTCGACTTTACTACTAAATTTAACATAATAAAGCCAGAACAATTTGGGTTCCAAGAAAATAAATCTACTTTATTGGCAATATTCCATTTAGTACAAGAAGTAGTAGAAAATATAAATAAAGGAACACCAACATGTAGTATATTCTTTGACATGACCCGCGCTTTTGATTTCGTTTCTCATGATTTGCTTCTCCAAAAGCTAGAAAATCTTGGGATTAGAGGGTTAGCACTTGACTGGTTAACCTCTTATTTACGTAACAGGAGACAAGCGGTAGAAATTAAATGTGTAAACAAAAATGTGGTGGTGTCTAATAAATCACTTTATCGGGTTAATGCATGCGGCGTGCCTCAAGGTAGCACGCTTGGTCCAGTACTATTTTTGCTCTACATTAATGATTTACCTGATGTGACACAACATAGATGCGTATTATTTGCAGATGACATGGCTATAACTATTCCGTATAAAGACAATGTATCAAATTACGAATCTGATATAAATAACACTATAGCATCAGTGGCTAATTGGCTCGACAGCAATAATTTGACACTTAATTTTAATAAAACTAATTTTATTCAATTTGGAACTATTAGACACAATAAATTAAAACTGAATATTCAATACAACGAACATATTATACAGGAAGTACAAGAAGCAAAATTTTTAGGTGTAACTATTGATGATAAGTTTGAGTGGAAACTTCACATCCAAACCGTACTGAATCGGCTACAGCGTTATGTTTATGTTTTAAGAAGGTTGCGTGATACATGCGCTATGTCGACAACTTTAGCAGCCTATCATGGTTACGTAGCATCCATACTTAGATATGGACTTGTTGTTTGGGGAAATTCTACAGATATTATTTATAGCACAAAAAAAATGCATACGGGCAATGTGTTGCTTAGGACCTAGAGAAACATGTAGTCCGCTATTTAAGTCTCTTAACATATTACCGCTTCCTTGTATGTACATCTTTGAGGTATCTAATTTTGTAAAAAATAATAAGAAACTTTTTAAAAAAACACGGGACGTGCACAATCGCAATGTAAGATGCCCCGACAGATTAGTTTATAATAGTTATACCAAATTAAGTTTCTACCAGAAACAATGCGGAGCCATGTGTGTGAGGATATTTAATGCATTGCCTTATGATATCAAAATGTCAAATAGTAGTGCTCTATTTAAGCGTAAGCTGATGTCATGGCTACGAGCCAATAATTTTTATTCCATTAAAGACTTTTTTACACAGACATTTCATAGAATTTGATAACTGTTTTAAAAAAAAAATTACATTATGCTATTTATATTATAAAAAAAAAATTTATAAAATGTACATATTGATAATTTTATTGTATTGACTGTACGTTCTAAGTAGTTGACATTGATAATTATGTTATATAATTAATTATTCAATTTTAAATTCTATTGACATTTTGAATTCTATAGTATTTTAATTGAGCTTACTGACTAATTAGTTATGAAACATTGTACACCCGACATGGGTATGAACTGTTGCACCCAAATTACATGTATCATCTTGTTTACCAGTTCAAACAATAAACGATTCTGATTCTGATTCTGATTCTTGATAAAATCGACGTTGGGGGTATCCTGTCGAAGAACTATTTCCTTGTGCTTGCGAATATATTTGCCGAGATCTGAAATTGTACCTTCCGCGTGGCGTATTTCGCTGCACGTCAAATGGAACAACGGCCGTAACCAGAGTCTGTAGCGTTTGATAATCTGAATAAGCAGAGATCCACCAACCGGTGAGGGATGTCCTTGTGCTTGCCAAGACTGAGAGTATTCGTTCGAAATACATACCGTTAACTCGCTACTCTGTTGTTCTAAGTTTGATTCTATATTCACTATGCTGACCTCTTTGAGCAGAACGAGCAAGAAACTCTAGGGATTGCTCTTTTCAAACTAACTTAAATGCTATAGAATAAATTTTAAATTATATTTGTGTGGAATCTAGACTCACGTTGTCATTCCATACATCTTTATCTAACATGTAGTCTTAGGCTCAACTCACACTGGCGCAGAGTCAAAGCGTCACGTCGCGTCCTTTTTTTCAACTACACCGCCTGGCGACGCGCGTCGACGCGCGACGACGCTCGCATTAGTGCGCCAGGACCGCAGTGTGGTCGGCGTCTGACGCCTCACTGCACCCAAGTAGCGCGCGGCGACGCGCGTCGACGTGTGAAGCCGCTCGACTACTACCAAGCGTCGACGCTTGATTCCATATTTGCATAACACAAATTTGTACCTTAATGATGGGTAAATAGAGATGAATATGCTATAGGCGAAAAACAAGTGCGTCGCGCCGCTTTGACTCTGCGCCAGTGTGAGTTGAGCCTTATTGTAAAAACGTAAGCAGTTCCCCATAAAAGAATCGTTTATCGTTAAACGAAATTGTGATACTATGAGTTTGGACTTAGTTTTTGGGTTAATATTATGGATATCTTCTTTCTTAAAGACAATATGTATATTTTTACGGGCATACAAAATTTTTGAGTAAATAGTGATGCTACAGTCATGATACCAGTCTCCTTAAACTTTTCACAGAAATCTGAGAACCTAAACGGTACACAGAACGAATCGCTCGTTTTTGCAACACAAATATGGTTTGTATATCTGTCGCTTTACCCCACGTGAGAATCCCGTAGGACATTATACTATGGAGGTAACTAAACGTTAACAACTATATTGTTTGAAGAAAATAAAACTTTGGATATATCGAATTTTCACTATATTTCATGTCATAAGAAAAGCAGTTTTTTTCACAGACAATATAAATAGGTAAACTATAGTACAGTAGGAAGTTTGTATCAATTACGCACAATCTTTACACTAAAGTAAACTAGTCTAGCAGTAGCAACATCGGTAAGCTCACGTATTCTACGGCCTGCGTATGCAGCAGAGTTTAATCTGCTGGCCAAGGAAGATTTATGTGGAAACTTTTACAAATTTAACACACTTTGTCTTCTTGGTATTGACCAATAAATTGTTAACATTAAACCAATAAACTACCTTTGAAAGGGTATCATTATCATTAACATTGTCTTAGTTAACGTCATGTCTGTCTGTTTTAAATATCAAGAATGTGTCGTCAGCAAACAATACTAGTTCGCAAAGGTCCTTGCACAGGACCTTTGCGAAGTTTCATTGTTAAGAATGGTAGATTATTAATATAAATGAGAAATAAAAAAGGTCCAAGTATTAAGCCCTGCGGAACACCCATTTTTACAGGAGAATCCAAAGTAGTCAAACCATTTATGTTTACGTTCTGAATTCTACCGTTAAGATATGACAAGTTTCAACGCCTTGCCGCTTACTCCGTAATATTCCAGCTTCTTAACAAGAGTGATATGATCCACGCAATTAAATGCCTTTGAGAGGTCACAGAAAACCCCAATAGCGTTTTGGGACCTTTCTCAAGCATCGCTAGTAAACACATATTGTTCACTGTGAACAATGTGATTCCTACCGAAATACGACAGTAGTTGAGTCAACATAACCTTTTCAAATATTTTACTTAAAGCTGGTAGTATTGAAATGAGCCTATAGTTACTAGCATCAACTTTCCTACCGCCTTTGAATAAAGGAATAACCTTACTATATTTCATCAAATCGGGAAACACACCTTCATCAACGCACCCATTGTATGCATCAGCTAAATGTAATGACTGCGCTCGTCACCCTGAGACATAAGTCGACAAGTCCCATGTGTCTGTAATTTCATCAGCACCCTTACCTTTCAAAACCGGAACACAGGAATGCTGACATTACTGCTTGACGGTAGAAATAAGCAAGATGGCAGTACTTCCCTGGATAAACTCTTTCACAAGGAGCTTTACTGCTATTTATACTTAAACTTTAAACTTGTCCTTGATAGTGGTAATCTTAATCTCAGTACCTGACTTAAAAGTTAATATCTTTTTATATGTAAGTTCTATTTTATCTCATAAACCATTCTATTATATATTCTGCGAACTCTTTAATAAGATCTCTTTTATCTAATTTCAAAATAATTTATTTATTAGTTTTAATATAGGATTGTAGATTCGTTAATTCTGTTATTAACAAATAATAATAATAATGACAACGACAACGACAAAAACAACGACAACGATATGATAATAATAATAATAATAATAATAAATGCGTTTCAAACCAGCTACCAAGCCGAGAAGAATAAAGCAAATAATAATAATAACGCACACACTCAACATAGCCCTAGAGAAACCCTGTGTCGCGGGTGCCATGGACATACACATAGACAACTACAAAGTACACTCACTCACGAGAGAAATAAATGTAGGCAAATATTTCTCTCGGCCCAGCAATCGAACCTGGGACCTCTGCGTGGCAGTCCGACATGATAACCGTACGGCCGCGGAGGCAGTTAATAACATATGTATATATCTCAAGTATGTATATAGTTTTGCCTTTTCTGGCTTAATTTTCTTAATGGAGAGCTTCTACATGATGAGCTCGGTGAAACGGATGAACTAGTTGAGATAAAGCAGACTCCATCCCTCAGCCCACATCGTCAACTCAACCAACACGTGCATCGTACACCAGTGTTGCTGCCAGGAAACGAAACTGCTCCAGTACAACTGTTGAAATTCAACACCCTCGATATTCAACTAAGACTATCTGAACTCCCGCCAGGCGATTCAGAAGAATGGTTATTTTTTCTGATAGAATAGGTCTACACCTACTATATATATAACCATTTACAGCAAATGGTACTCAAGTATTGACATCCAGGAGCTACTTTTAGTCAAATTATTATACTATTAAGTGGTCACAACTTTGGTAAATACACAACTGTTATTCTTATGCTAGGTAATAACATTAGCAAAAAAGAAATAAATAGTAGCATTGACGTGTTCTTGAGAATACATGAGAAGTATGGGTGTAAATTCCTGCAAAGTTCATTCCCTTACTGCTCCAATCTAGGCACTAATACCATTGACTTACAATTATACTAATAATGATATATTAGTAGTGCATAGTATACAATATAGGTATATAATATATATTTACATTTTTACAATTTGACATGCCGTCGTAGTGACGTTATATTTTGTATTGACATCAATAAGTTTGTAAGGAATTTCAAATTTTTTGAGGATAGTTTACATTTACCCCTAAGGTATCTGAGACATATTGCTCATTTACTACCTTTTAATATTAAGGACGCTATTATAGAAGATATACAGGGTGTCCCAAAACTCAACATCAAGCGGGCACTGGGCGAGAGGCCAGGTTATATCAGGCTGGTAAAAATTTTAAAAAAATCCATTTCACTTAGTTAAGTGATAATACGCATTTTTTTGAAAATGTTGAAAATCGATACCCTAGATCACATGTTTAGGTACTGTCATCACAAATTTTAAAATTTTGGAGTGATTTTTTTAACGTCATCATAAATAACCATGTTATTTATTGCAGTCACAAATCAAGCAATAAACGTTATGAGTTTAGTAAAAAAATAAGTTTCATTGAGTCGTAGCTTAAAAAAAATATGTCAGCTAGCTTTGACATTACATATTTTTTAAAAAAATGTACCACACTACCCTGGGCAAGTTATTTTGAAAGATGCCCATACAATCAAGATTTCAAAATGGTACAATACTTGCCACTCCTCATTCCATAAAAAATATTATAACTTATTTTTTGCAAAAGGAGCTCGTTTAAAAAAAACTCATGCCATGATAAATAATACTTTTGTGTGCTCAAAGATTGGCTTTAACATCGTGGAAGTGAGATGGTCATATGTGATAGAGTAAGATGGATAGTGACAACGCATTAAACAAAATAATCTACCCTAACACATGTGAGTGTGTCAACTTAATAATTAGTCGATTGTTGTATTATAATAAATTTTAATCAAAATGAAACGAAAGAAACTATTGTAATACTTTAATGTTAAAGTAAATGCTCAAATTGTTTGCCTTCGGCACGAATACAGGCTCTGCATCGCCTCACAAAAGATCTTTTTATCAATCGTGCGAATCTTCTCAAACTAATTTCTTCTGCTGCTACAACAATTTTGTGGGGTGATTGGGCTAGATTTTCTATAGGTTTTGCATATACTTTTTCCTTTATGCAGCACCAGTAAAAAAAATCAAGGGGGCTTAGGTCCGGAGATCGAGGAGGCCACAAAATTGAACCAAGGCGCCCAATCCACCTTCCGGAATATTCCGTGTTTAAATAATCACGTACAGAACGAGCATAATGCGCTGGGCAACCGTCTTGTTGAAACCACATTTCTGTATAGATGTTGAGTGGTACATCTTCTAGTAACGTTTCAAAATAGTTTTGAAGAAAATCTAAGTAGTTGTCGCCATTTAATGTTTCAGGCAACTCAAACGGTCCAATTATTTGTCCATTTAAAATTCCGGTCCACATGTTGACTTTGAATTGGTATTGGGACCGGTCTTCACGCATTAAATGCGGGTTTTCCGTGTGGCAGCCATGTACATCGTGCAAGTTTAAATAACCATCTTTTTTAAATGTTGTTTCGTCAGTCCATAAAATTTTGTTTATAAATTGCGGATATTCACGATTTCTCGCCAACATTGTTCTACAAAAATCCATTCTGAGAGAGTAGTCACGAGGTAACAATCTTTGTACACGTTGCACATGATACGGGTGATATTCGTGTTGCTTTAAAATTCGATGAGCAATACTTTTCGGTATTCCAGTGGCTATTTCAATCGCACGTACTGAAGTGCTAGGATCGTTTCGAATTTCTTCTAAAATTACGTCGTCGTCGTCTCCTTGAGGTCTTCCACCGCTCGTACGAGCACTAGGCAATCGTCCTTCCGAGTATGCCAGGTGTACATTGACGAACACGCGGTGATCTGGGTGACGCTCTAAGTTTGGGTACCTCTCCCGATACTATCTGGCTGCGGCAGAGGCATTACAATGGCATTCACCGTAAATAAGATGCATGTTTGCATGTCCTTCCGCTGTGTACAGATACGGCATGTCGCGAAACGTGTTAGTTTTGCTAAGTACTAACTAATACAGTTTACACAACACAAATCGAGTCCAGGGAATAAACCAGAGTCGTCAACACAGATGCAATATCAAGTCCAGGGTAACACAAGCCAAAGTCGTCAGTACAAAAGTTACACGATACGAGAAGATGCACAGTAAACGAAGGAACGTAGCGTACTAAATGATAATAACCAATGATCAATAATAGAGCATCGGCGTCACTATCCGTCTCGCTCACTCTAATTCATGTCGCACAGCGTCACTATCCATCTCACTCTATCATATATGACCATCTCACTTCCGCGATGTTAAAGCCAATCTTTGAGCACACAAAAGTATTATTTATATTATTTATCATGGCAAGAGTTTTTTTTGAAACGAGCTCCTTTTGCAAAAAATAAGTTATAATATTTTTTATGGAATGAAGAGTAGCAAGTATTATACCATTTTGAAATCTTGATTATATGGGCTATCTTTTAAAATAACTTGCCCAGAGTAGTGTAGTGCATTTTTAAAAAAATATGAAGTGTCAAAGCTAGCTGACATATTTTTTTTAAGCTACGACTCAATGCACCTCAATATTTTTTTTACTAAACTCATAAAGTTTATTGTTTGATTTGTGACTGCAATAAATAGCATGGTTATTTATGACGACGTTAAAAAAAATCACTCCAAAATTTTAAAATTTGTGATGACAGTACCTAAACATGTGGTCTAGGGTATCGATTTTCAACATTTTCAAAAAAATGCCTATTATCACTTAACTAAGTGACATCGATTTTTTTTTAAATTTTTAAGAACTGATATAACCTGGCCTCTCGCCCAGTGACCGCTTGACGTTGAGTTTTGGGACACCCTGTATATAACACAGTCCCACGACAATACTCATACTCTAAGTAGCAATAGTCTACTTATTACTAACCAACATTTAAACTAGAAAGCACGACAACAGAAAAGTCTTATCGTTTCCTTGTAGTTCATCAAAACATTCAAGGTTTTTCTGGCAAAACAATTGACATAAGTCTATTTTTTAAACGATATTTCCGTTGACGTGTTTTGTGTAACAGAGCACGGGTTGAAAGACTAAATTAACAACTATTGAGATTTCATGTGTGGAATTGGATCGGTTTGTCATCTTATGTGTAGACAGGTCGCCCTCTGCTAATTTCGGCGAGTTTGAATATCAATTCCATGATTACATGGAGATAGTTTAAACAGAGTTAACAACTAAAAAAACATATTAGTCTGTGGAGATTTCAATGTAAACCAGTTAGAAAACTGTTGTATTTCTGTAAGACTCATTAATTTATTTAAAAGTTTTAACTTGATCAATCTTTTTTTGAAACCAACTCGCATCACTGCTTCATCTTCTACTTGTATTGATAACATTTTTTGCAACACAAACGCATTAAATAATGAAAACACACGTCAATATATGAACTTGCGACTGCCTTAATTAATTTTACTAGATGATTTTCTGTTACTAATTGATCAAATTCATTAATGGCAAGACAAATGAAAATGTTACTGCTGACAAAATATGGTAAAATCTTATTAATCAGAAGAGGTTGACTTAATGACGGCCTAGTGTGAAATTTTTGTGATTTGTTTTTTATTTCTCGGATTTCTAACCCTGCTACTCTGCATATTTGGATAGCAACTTAGGTGGGATAAACTAGACCACCTTCGTCTTCGAAAGCAACGAATTCGTACGTATGACTAACTCCAGGTTTTTGTAAAGACAGCGCACTGTTAATTCTTTGCATTATGCATTTTTTTGTATTATTCGTACTATATCCAGAGATGTATGGAATTATTTGCGCACTATATTTCGGACATTCGAGGCAACGTGCTGCAAAAATTATTGAAATTACAGGTACTACTGATAATAGATACTACAAAACTGAAAAAAAACGAAACGTTACTAAACGTTATAACAAAAGAGTTAAGGTCATAATAATTTTCGTCCCTTTGTTTTCAAAATCAATCACAATCGATAACAGTGTTGCCTAACGTAACATCACTAAATGTTAAATTTGGTCAAAGAAAAGTACAAGCAAGCGGCCGTACCACGAAACTGAATGCATTATACAAAAGTGCGCTCGTTCGATATTCACAAATATATCGCAGCAAGTAAAAGCCGCAATATATTACAAATCATGAGGCATACAGTCGGTTGCATATTTGTTTTCTCGAAATTTATACGACACCAAAATATTTGTTTTAAAATAACTTATGCATCATCTGATTACAAAATCACGTGTCCTTGGAAGGAAACGTCTCTGTTTACCCGTTTATCCATAGTTATGGTGCTTTTGCAGTTTATAATGGCACAATTATGCATTTCCGCGTTTTGGACTAGTGTTTATCTACGATAACGGTCGAGCGCGTTCTGAAGTGTAGCAGCGTGAACTAAGTGAATTCCACTTTGGGCAGGCCAAGTACTTACACTTGCGGCGTCTATCTAGATATATGTCTGTGGGGCCACGTAACACTGCCGGAGCACGACGGGCCTTAATCAAGTCGAACAGGTACAACTCATCGCCAGTGATTAAATCGTAACTTTCGTAAAATATACATTTATTGAATAGACAAAAAATAGCATAAGACTCGCAAAGTGAAACGTACAAATTGCGCCTATATATCAATAACAACATCATTATCATCATCACCACCACCACTACCACCGCCACCACCACCACCACCACCACCATCATCGTCGTGGACGTCTTTCGGCTTAAGTGATGGTCATGAAGTTGATAAGACTAGAAAATAAGATTTTTCCACCAAAATGGGTATCTCTGGTATTAACTATCAATAAAATGTTTGTGTCGAGCAACCTACAAACAGAAAATTTGGTCATATGAAAAAAAATTAATTTGTAACAAAAAATCAACTTGTAATTAAATATTTTATTAAATTTCATTATTTTGTTTAATGGTGAAACATGTCATAAAATATGTTATTAATAAATGCTTCACTATTTTTTCCTCTAGTTTTGTTATATCGAGTTCTTAGGTTTTCGCGATTGTTACACATAGGAAATAAAACTATTTTTCCGGATTTAAATCGCGTATATTTGTTTTTTCAAACAAACCGACGATTCGGGCCCTTTACAGGTCCCATGGTCACAGTTGACTGAACGTCGGTTTGTTTGAAAAAACAAATATACGCGATTTAAATCCGGAAAAATAGTTTCATTTCCTATAGTTTTGTTATATTAATAATACAAAGATCGAACACCTAGAAAAAATTCCTTTGCATCCGGCCGGATTCGAACCGACGTCTTCTAGTAAAACGTGCCAGACGCTATTCCAATTAAGCCACGGAACGAACCCTTTTGGTTAATTGGCATAACGTCTGGCACGCTTTGCTAGAAGACAATGATCCCAATGGCTTCTGGCCTCGAAAATTACTAAGCAGAAAACTCTCGAATTAAAGCTTGGCAACAAAATATACAAAACTGACATCAGATTAAAAACATACACAGGTGAAATAATTTCTTGCGTTAGGCTCAATTCACACTGGCGCGGAGTCGAAGCGTCGCGTCGCCTCCTATTTTTCAACTACACCGCCTGGCGACACGCGTCAATGCGCGACGACGCTAGCATTAGTGCGCCGGGATCACAGTGTGGTCAGCGTCTGACGCCTTACGGCGCCCAAGCGTCGACACTCGATTCCATATTTGCAAAACACAAATTGTACCTTAATAATGGGATAATAGAGATGAATATGCTATAGGCGATAAACATGACGCGTCGCGACGCTTCGACTCTGCGCCAGTGTGAGTTAAGTCTTAAAGTTCCATGGTGTGTCATGTGTGTCAGTTTCTACAGAAGAAGGGATCACATTCGTTACTCTGAATAGATTATACAAAGTTTATACAAGTAACTGTCAATTTGAGAGCAGTGTAAGTATTTTCATGTTCCAGAATCAGTATCTCGCTACGTATATAGAGCTCCGTAAGTCGATTTTGCTGAATACGCGAAATTCCTTTCAATACTTTTGCTATGACGTCCTCAATGCTGATTTAGGGATACGCATTCAGTTGAGTATATTCATTGATGGTGATTGACCTAATGGGCCTGAGCTCGCCAAGGTGGCTGGGGTCAATAATCTGTCTTCCAGGAATTTCTTACCTTCCGCGCTAACAAATGAATAACGAAAAATGAATAACGCCGCCATCCGATGAGTATTTCGTTCACAAGCTTCATATTAGTACGTGATAGGGAATACAGTTTTAATGGGGCTTCACCTAGTATTAAGTACTAAAAAATCCGTGCAGTTCGATATTTAACACACAAAGCCCATCAACAGTGGACACCATATGTGTTGTAGCCATAGTCACGTTCTGTTACTTGTGATTTTGTGTAATTTGTAGTTCTCCACAAGTCGACTGTTAATAAAACTTGCTGAGGTTCCTGTATCAATTAGCGCTTTGACATTTATAGATTTGTTAATTATGATATCGACTGCCGTTTTACTGAGATCACTGGTAGCCGCTGTAATACATGACAATGAACTAGTCAAAAAATTCGAGCCAATTTTTTAAATCCGCAGAGCGTTCTGTTCTTGAGTAAACCTCGACAACAGGACGCTTTTGTAGTATGCAAGCATACTTTTGCAAAATGACTCTTTTTGCCGCAATTTAGGCAAGTGCATTGTATGTAGGGCACTCGACGCGAATGTCTTTTAAGATCCAAAGAAATAGCAGCTGTCGTTCGGTGACGATTGTTTGGGCACAGAAGCAGCGTTAACGAATTTCTAGTAGATGGTTGTAGCTATTATTCGTAGTTATTGATCTGTAACACAGGACCCCAGTGTAGTACAGACTCCGACGCTCACTAAGGAACTTGTTATTATACATTAAATGTAACTACTTATAGACCTTTCTGAAAGAAATAAAGCATTTTGTATTTAAATGTGTATTATTTAGTCCGCGCCATTTTAAATGAGCCAGCTTACCGATGTGCATCATATTTTTTTCCATCCTATGCTCTAAATTATTATCTAGCCATATTCCCTCTCGTTCTCTCTTTCATCTCGTCTTTTGATAGTAATTTATGCTGTTAAATGTACTCGTCAATCGTTTCACCTGTAGTTGTTAGTTTTCAGCAGATGTGGTTGGTTTTCAGTGACTTTATATCGTGAATAACTGCGTTTGCCGTTTGACAAAGAGCGAGTCTAGTTTCGTAATAGCATTATCCTTAATAGTATTTCGTATCGCCGCTGCAATCTTTGGCGATCGTCTGCACTGCCGAAAGAAAGTTTGGAATGTTTTATTCCAATGTGTCTAGGTAATCGCGTTATTGACATTTGATGACGAATTGGCGTCGAAACACAATGGGCAAAACACCAATTGAAAAAACACGGCGTTTTTTACGTATTCTTCGTGGCATAATTGTGAATTTCAATACAGTCACTAATATTGACATAATTTGATGTGCCTTTAGTCATCTTCATTGAGTTTTAAGTTGGTGCCGGTGGTCTTAGACTATGGAAACCAAAGGACATGTTATATTGACACATATAAATCAGACGTTATATGTATATGATGCATTTAGACGGTGAATCATAAACATTTTATTGTCTTTGTTTAACTACTGCGTGCCGTACGACGGCAAAAGAGATAGCACTACATTGATTTACGTCAAATACGGTAATCGAAAATACGTAACGTCATCTTAAATGCCAACTGTCCTCATTTTACCGTTTTAGACATCCGTATCCGGTTGTCAAAGGGAAGTACATCAAATGTCAAAACCAATGTTTGGCTAAACGTTTTAGTGAATTATTTGCATGAATTTATGAATTATTTTTAAAGTTTACCTACAAATGAAAAAGAAAGAAAGAACGGTTGGAAATTATAGGACTGCCGAACATAAACATTGGATCAAATACCATCTTCGTTTCTTCGCTCCATTCAAATTTAAATAGAACTTTGAATGTAACAAGATTACATGATAATGCAACCATCGTTACATTTATTGGTAAATAACTTTATTTTTTTTTATTACTTGCCTAGTAATAATAGCCTAGTATTAATCATACTTTGATTATATTAAACTACACAAATTTGCAAACATAAAACACAATAACCACAGTTTCAACATTCAAGCCATACATTTGCATGTCGATATTGACTTATCTATGATTATGGTACAACACTAAATTCGTCATTTTGGTGGATATTTTTGATTCCGTAGTTAAGGCAGCTCCTATCCTTTTTTTTTTTCCATCCTCTAAACCGGAGGTAGAAACAAATTCAATACACGTCACTAACACGTCCATAGACATCTTTGAAATGTATGAAAGTTCCTCCTGACAAGCTTCTGCCTCTTAATGATCTGATCACGGCTTAGAGGATGAAAAAAAAAATCACGGAAGATACTAGTATTTATGTGGTCTATGGATCTGATAATGTTTTTTTTTTTCAAGTGTTCTTCCCTTTTGAATGTCAACCTCAGAGAAACGTAATTGTGAAGTACCAACTTAAAAGAATATGGGGGACAATAACTGGGGTAAAATATCTAACAGAAATTTAACAAAAATCACCAGCCAAAGTCTGAGTAATCAACGCGTGTCTTCTTTAACCTTAACTTGGCAAAATCATTGATTGTATCGATGGAGCTATAACAATTTAAAAAGAAGAAGAATATATTTGTCCTGTTCATTTTGTTAAAATTAACTTTAAAATCTTACTATTAATAGACATTGCTTTTCAGCACAGCATTTGACTGGTTAAAAATTATTTAATAACGCTAAACAATGAGTTACTTTGAAGTCATCCTCAAACGTATTTGTAAACGGAAATACTCACCTCAGGTTGTTATTTGCACCTATTTAGCCGGGTAAATAAAACGAGCAATTCTTGCGTCTGTGGTACGCTATGGACGTCCACTCGAGGACGACGACAAAAATTTGATCGTACTCGGATATTCGTTATAACAAACGATGTCATATTTATATATTTTTAAACATCAACTTTATCTTACTCTGTACTATTCAGTTAACAATGAAACATCTATTAGCTTCATTCCCTCTACTCCAAGGGATGTAGAGGGACTATGACTTAATTTGACTTTCTTTTTAAATTATGACGCATAGATGCGGCGTGTGGTGTGTGTGTGTGTGTGTGTGTGTGTGTGTGCGTGTAGTAACTAAGTGCTGAAGCAGCGTATGTATTGCAGGAGCAGCAGACATCGCCGGCGTTGCCGCTTTGCCCCGCCGGGCGGCCTGATGCCGATGTGCAACCATTGCTCTGCGGCGACGGTTAGTTCCACTCTATATAATTGATATTGATATAATATTATAATAATAATTGAGATTGATATAATATATTTGAATGCTATTTTCAATAATTAAGAATAATAATCACATAAGAACACTATATATCGCACCCCTCACGAAAGAGTGGCATAAGTGAAGTTACTTCAAAAATGTTTATAGCTCCATTGGATACAAAAAAATATAACCCACATCCTCTTCAATTATTCTTGTTTTTGACAATATTAGTACATAGAGTTACTACAATTGGAGAGGATATGAGTTATATTTTTCTGTATCTATTGGAGCAATAAACATTTTTGACGTAACTTCACTAATGCCATTCCTACATGAGGGGTGCGATATATAATTTTAAATTCCTCTTCTATGTAGAGGGAAGAGGAATTTCTTATCTATATACATTTAAGGGGTTACACCACTTTTGCGCTGATAGCCTCAATTAAGCTAAATAAGCAACTAGATGCCGAGCCGTGCATTCGATTGTATGAGACCTAAAGTGGGTTCACTTGATATAATTATCTTCCGTCGTAGAGTAGGTACCTACTTCGTAAAATTCTGTTCTATAAAGTTTTGTTAAAAACTATGAAACTATTTTGGAGATAATAAAATTGCTGGCCTAATGTACAGACCGGAGCTTGATTTCAGTTGTTATAACCAAGTAGTTGTCAAGGAACAACAGCACGCTGGGTTTGACACCTTGGACTTTAGAGATGGTCATTTCATCTTACATGGCAATAGAGTTGAATTTAATGAATATAATGTTATAAATTTATGTAAAGGAGACGTGACATTGTTTGTACTCCATACATTTACATAACAAAAAACATATTGTAGGATTTCAATATAGAGCATCTGCACATCCAGACCTATAATCATGTCGGTCATCTGCAATCTGATTATTGTTTTAATCAAATTAGTAAACTTGCGTTTGTTAATCGCGATGTTTTGTAAAGTACCTTGCAAATGAGTGCTCATTTTTCTTGGCGTTGCTTCTGTGGTTAAAGAAAACGGTTTGATACGTTTTTGCCATTTATTAATTAAATATTCTGTACAGGTTATAAAATAAGAGAACGGAGCGAATGGCGAAGTCACGCTACGTGTGGGATACAGTGCATGTTGATTCTAAGAAATAAAGCGTAATCAAAGTTAAGTTTTATTTTTCTCACGGAGTCTAGAGGCGCTTTCTTTGAGTCCGTCATTGTAATCAGCGGTCGATTAAGGAAAATGCGAAAGCGTAGAAAGCATTACGGGTCGCAAGCTTAAATCGTACCCGGGCGGAGAGAGTATTTGAATTGCTAATTGAAGTAAAGGAGGCGCGACATTTGTGTAAATGAAAAAAATTCGTCTTTCAAGCCGCGTATAACCCCTCATCCTTTGGCCTTGCTTTCGCTCCCTGAGACAAAACACATCCCTAAGTTATATATAGTCGTGTTTACTAATAAAGAACGAAATCCAACGACGTAGAACCCGGTGATAAGTATTTATGCATGTTTGAATTTTTTTGTTGGACAGACCTTTTGAAATGCCATAAAACCGTATTATGAGAGCATAAGACACGCATATACATAATGTAGGTTCAGTGTTCCACTCTCCAGATATTTGCTGTCAACGTCGTTTTCATGGCTCCTCTTGATTTCTCTACTACCGCCACAAGAAATAAGAAAAGAACATAAATATGATTATATTGCATACGTACGTCAATGTTTTAGTATTTTGCATTAAGAAAATATTACTATTATAGGACTCTGCAGCGAAGGTACATAGGTAGATCTCACATAATTATAACAAACTCCTATTGCATGCTAAATACGTCAAATACAAAATGCTGAAGCCAAATTACGTAACGCCTACGAAATGCTATCCTGTCCTAAATCCTATCCTAAGGCAAGTTCGACACGCTATTGGTTGGCCTAGTAGGTACACTACTTCTCCAATAGGACGTACATCTGTCAAAGGCTAAAACAGTTACGTTAGTCATTTATTTGTGGATACCCAAATTGTATAGACGATAACTGGAACAAAGTAAGTAGTATATTTTTAAAGTGTCTGACTAAATATTAGTCGGATATAATAACGGTTATTTATCATTGACTGTAGGATTGTAGATCCACTTTTTACTCGATAAAGTGATCTTTTCATTAAAACGAAATTTCCGGCTTTATTATTTATCTTTTTTGTTTGTTTGTTTGTTTGGAAAGGTTAGGATGATGAAATTACAAGCACATGGAACTTGTCAACTTACGTCTATGGGTGGCGGGTGCAGTGGCAGTGCCCCAAAGATCTTTGCGATTTAGAGCTCTAAGTGACACTGCAACAGTTACGGGTAGGCGTGACGCTCACTACCAGGCGTACGACTTATTCGTCCCGTCATTTGATATAAAAAAAAATCCATAATGTACCAGTAACAGTCGCTCATGTTCTATATGTAAGCAATAAGACGGTTAGTATTCGCCATATTATTATATGTGTTGTAATATAGTTTTAAGGGCTTAAAGCGATCACAAGGCGTATAACGACATACCACACCCGCAATCGATGAGCTAAAATGTTGCGTCAATACAAAACCCAAATAGCTACACAGTTTATATGTCCAAATAGCTGTCGTCAAGACACATCCGTATCGTGAAGTACTTACATTACATAATGGATTGATAATAGGTGTATTCCTGCGTACAAAGGAGTAACGTTTAAGTAGCTGTACGAGGAAAATATTGTCGATTCTTATAAATGACGCGCTTCGTTATTGACGATTCTTTAATTAACAAAAATCTAATTTTCATCTTAATTTGTAATAAATACTTGCGCGATCGAACGCAGCAATTACAATCAACGTCAATATGATCCAAGCGATTGAAATTTTAAAATGTCCGCCCTTTGATAACAATCTGTCATCATTCTGAAGTTACCGAGATATTCAATATCTTAAATATCTCGGTAACTCTCTTCTCCCACTCATGCACCACATAGGTACAAACCGAAAGCATACATTGCCCTTAGCGACTTGGATGGCAGAAGATCGGCGACTTAGCATTTCGCGAACGCGTGTTACATTGATGCATATTTTATCAAGATAGAACTAACACTTAACAAGTAAACAAAAAAATCGGTTACCACTGATACGACCACGAACTAAGTCATTTGTCGTTTATTTGTTGGTTGATTTCGTCTTTTTGACGATAAAATTAACGAACAATTAACATTATTCGCCAATAAATGACATCTACAGCAAAAATGACAGGTGTATCAAAATAAAATACAGGTGTATAAAAGGTCCTCAAATACAAAGTGAAATAATAAACCTCAAAGGGAGTATCCACCATTTGAGCTTTAATGAGATTTTCCATCCTACCAATATAATTTTTTATTCTCTGTTGATCAGTCTATAAAATTTGTCACTTCGAAAACGGTATATGCCATTTAGTAGCTATTGAAACGAATTCAATTTGGGTGTTTTTTGAAAAGAATATATTATAAGTTTGTTTAAGTTTGATAAGTTGAACAAATTTCAAAAATATTCTTTTCCATCACACTTGCTCGTCAACAGTGTCATGACATGCACCCAAAATCGGCCGTAATGACTAAATTACTGCCGTAGGCTTTTTCATTTCATTACAGCCCTAGGGCGGTATGGATTTTTTTTTTAAATTTAATTGTACATCTTACAGATGTCATGGTTAAGCAAAAAGTTTTTGTGCTCGGAAAATGAATATACTTATCAAGTCCACATAAGCTTGAAGTATAAAAAAAACTAAGCATTTGCAGTTATTGAACAATATTTTACTAAATTAATGTTATTATTAAAATTCTGCAGTACTTTTAGAATTTTGAAATTTTTAATTTTACCTATATAAGTATTCGTAATTGTTGTATTGTGAATCGATATTTAGTCGTACAATAAATAAATTGTCGTTTTATTTTTTCCCCGCAAATGTGATGAAAAACATATTTACCGCCTTTAGCACACATAAATATGCGACAACCGATGCATTGGCCGTAGCATTTACAATGGATGGAGCGCTTTAGGTTCAGTGGTGATATTGACACCGAAAGTCACCATCTAGTGAACATTGACACTTTAGATTCTTAAATTCTTTTACACTTTTGTCATCAAAAACATTGCCAAGAAAAAATAACTGAATTTCATGTGTATATTTGAATAAAATATTTTCAAAATAAACACGATCTCATAGATTATTGTGTTAAAAACTTAGAAATTATCTATAGAAATCTGAAACATTCAAAGCGTATTTAGATTGGTGTATTATGATTTCTTTTACAGCGAATTTTTTTCGCCAGAAATGTGTATATTCTATCAACATAAAAATGTTTATCGATAGATGTCGACTTTTTATCCACTCCCTAGTATCGATGTACTTATCCTAGCTTTATGAATACAGTCACCATGATCCACTCCCCCGACTCTTTACGAAAGGGACTGTTGCAGCTTTTAGCGTTAAGTACCTATAATTTTAGATAAAACTGTCGTTATAGGGAAAAACGTTACCCCCCGTTAAATTATACGATTTTGAACTCATTTCATTCAGAATACTTTAAACAATGATTGTTAAGTTTCGCTTATTTTTTAATGGTGGCTTGTTGATGAAATGTTAAATATTTCGTAGCAGAACATTTACATAATCACATTTGTACAATACCAATATACATATGGATAAAACGCGTTTGTTTTTATTTCTCTTTTATGTAATGCCATTGTGACAAAATTGTGCTTTACTATTTATTACCATTACCAATAAAATACGATTATTTTACGGTTGCTTTCAATAAATGACTTGTTGACGAATATTATGAAACCTTAAGGCGCAAAGGGGTCCATGTGTTTTACTTAAATATTTGTATTCGTATGTACCTACTTACATATGTAGTACAAACAGACTTGAGTGAGCTTCTGCATTTACCCGCTGCCGTTGTGCTCGTGGCCCCCACAGCTCGCAGCGCCCCAGATGGGGAGCTATTAGCCGGTAAAAGATAAATGTCGTTTTCACGAAGCTTTATTGGCAGGAGTCGTATGTCACGGCTGTCAGCAGACGCGGGCTCATCGTAAACCTTCCCGACCCCGTGCCCCTAGCTCTCGCCCCACGCTCTCACCCCGCGCTCTCACCCCGCGTCTCGCAATGATCACTCGGTTAGGGCGGCATAAAGTTTTTATGTCGGGGCTTTATCTCCTCGCGCCACATCCTAGAACGAGTAACAGGTAGCAGCCCTCGTTTACATAATTTTAATCCTTGAATGTGGTGAGAAACACTACGGAGATTCTAGCAACCGCCAATTGCAAGTACAGACTGACTCAAACTCAGAAAGCCCACAACAGTGTTAGGTTATCGAGTAAAAGGACTTTACATCTTTTTTAGTACAAATCGCTTCGTCTGACGATGCGGGGAAGATGTAAGACGAGGCTTGTTCGATGCCCATGGAGTCGACAGATTATAGTAATACCTATTATATCCGTATGGGGGATAAAAAATTATGTATATTCCTTTGTAGAGGTTGAAGTAAAGTCCATTTGTGGTAGGTCTTTTCATCATATAATAACTTATTGAAAAGATTCATTTTTATTGATATTTAGATTTTTGACGACGCCGATTGACATCTATACATTCGCATTTAATAAATCTACCGGATTTGAACGATTTAAAATATTATAAATATATTTTGTTATAACAATCATATTCATAAATTTTTAAATAATACAAAATTTGTAATTGTTAAATACTTGTAAAGGCTCCAAAACTACGTGTGATTATGAAAATAATTTGGTTGTATTGTACAATCAGTATTGAAAGAAAAAATTAACATTCCGTAAAACTTACTTGAATTACTTCCTTATACCGTTAGCTATTCAAAAATGTTACCCAAAATTATACTTGTACACTCATAAGCGTTAATAAGGCACGTGAAGCGCGCTGTAGACAAGAGTCAGACAAAGCCAATGGTTTATAAGATAAATTTACCATAAAATATCAAACATTTTTGTATTAAATAAGTAAATGATGCATAAAAACATTAAAAGCAACTAATTTTAAGATAATATTTATTCAATATGGATTGAGCACATCCAATCGCCTCGTCCTCTGAAATTAACATCACCTACATACCGTAATATATGTATATACAAACTCGCCGCATGTCATGTGTTAACTCCTCCGACTCCTTTTGTGAAGACGCAAATAAATTAATTGGCTCGTGTTGCAGAGAGGCTTGAGGCTGGCGGCGGGGGGCACGACGAGCTCGTTGAGGAGGGAAGCCACAGCTGCGTGGCGCGCTGCCTGGGCACGCTGCCCGCGCCGCTGCGTGAGCTCTGTGCCTCGCACCGTTTCCGAAACCTTCATGTGAGTGCCTGTCCTTACCTAGTCTGACTTATATATTTTTTATAACAAACAAATGTATGGAGTGGTCAACAACCGGTTGAGATAAGTATCTCGTCTTCATCTCACGCAGTCTGCAACTTAACTGTTGACATCGGCGTCTGTCACGGGAGTGACCAATTGCACTTTCGCATAAAAACCGACATAAATCTACTTACGTACTTACTCTGTTGACAATAATTACCTAAAGTCGAGAAAATACGATTTTATGGCTGGGGTGGTGACACAAAGTTGTATTTTAATCGACTTCAAAAAAAGGAGGAGTTTCTCAATTCGTCTGCATGTTTTTTTGTATGTAAGTTACGCCATAACTCCGCCAATTGTGAACCAATTTTGATGATTCTTTTTTTGTTGGAAAGAAAGTACCTCGATGTGGTCCCATTTAATATAAAGGTGGAATAATTTCAAGAACATATTCCACCTCTAAGGGTGGCAAACTAGGGGATGAATGACTTTTGAGGTCGGTTTTTTTAACCGGAGGTTAGGTTATTACATTTTTATATTTAGCTTTCTAACTACGAAGGTCTCTACACTTACGAGTATGCTTGAGCAGGTGGAGATGTTGTACCAGCGGTACTTCCTGCGCATAAACCAGACGAACATGACACACCTCCTGGGCCTGCTGCTGGCCGTAGCACTAGGCCTGCTGGGCGTCAAGGCGCGCACATTGCTGCTACCGAAAGACCTGCAAGCCGACGCAGATCTTGCGCTTGGCACGGATTTTACCTCGATTTATAGGTGCGTACACCATGTATGATTCATGTGCTTAAGTCACATTAGGTATAGGCACCTACGTCTTTAACATCGGCTTTAGGCGACTCTAGACTCGACGTAGTCCGGTTGTTCGACAGAGTTTTAACCGCTACCACTGGTGTTAGAAATATGTGCGAAACACAGACTTCGTATTATATAATATACTAATAATATCGTATATGGAAGAGACGTTCGAAAGCCACTTGAAGTTGGAATCCCTCACTTAATGACATTACTTGTGTGCAGCTCTATGGAGCCGTACCATGATCTGACATCGGATCTGCCGCTGTTGTTCAACACTACCGAGGAGCCGCTGACGCCGTTTAACACGTCGTTACACCGTCTGCACTTTGAGCGTGATCGTATCGCGCACGTCGTCGACGTGATTGCCATCGGCCTGTCCGCGCTCGTCTACGCCTGTAAGTGTAGCTTCCCTCCGCAGTGAGGTCAATCTCATGCTGATTGTAAAAAATCTGTTTATCAATTCCAAAATAACATCAATAAAAAGCTATGAAAATTCTAACACAAAACTATATTCGAAATCAAACTATAGATCTGCCAGCTTAATTTAGTAAGTATTTGGGTGTACCGCACAAACCTTTTCCCGTATGCTTATTTATTATGTTAACTTTAAACTTGTCAATTGGTCCAGCCCGTGGCGCAGAAATAGAAAAACCTCTTTTGTGAGGTTATACGTGTTTCTAAATTCCTCGTCTCCCACATCTGGCAATGAATTGAGTGTTTTCCGAAAAACATTTCTAGCAATTCTTTTTCTTCGAAGGTGATTGAGTTTCTCCTATGCCTGTGCAGCCACAAGCTACAAAAAAAGAACATGACGCTTGCCAAACGTCACTTACCAAACTTTAAATGACAACTACAACGTTTGCATTAGTTCTTAAAGGATGGAAAAAAAGTTAGTTACGCTTACAAACGTCAAATTTCCAACGTACCTACTTTATTTGTAAGTCAATGGTACCTACACTCGTAAACGCCTTCTGATCATTACGGAAAAAGTTCTGGAATTATGAAATATTGCGGGACTGTCTAAAATAGTATTTTTTTTTTAAATTGACCTCTAAAATTACGTAATTCCCGCAAAAGTCATATCATAACAAATACCAAATTACCTAAAAACTTGTGGCTCCTCTTTAGTCCCTAGATATTAAAGAGGCGCCATACCTCCCCGAAGTAGGTTGTATTTTTGGTTAGTCCATAGGTTATTCGCACAAATAATGGAAAATGGTCGTAGGTACTCATGACATTATTTGCATGTTATTTACTTCTAAAAACCTGTTTAGTTCAGTGAAGAGAAATCGTTGAGTTTTCAATTTTATTCATTGTGGGTTCAATTTGAGATAAATAGAAAAACAACACAAATTTCCTTTCCCTAGAACATACAAATCATTCTAAGGAAAGTAAGAGTTGTTACATTCATATTTTCCTAAATAGTCTAAAGATAAAGATAAAACAAAGATTAAGGATAAAGATAAATTTATTTTATTATAACTTAACATAAGAACAATTAAAACAAATTTAAAGAAGTCTTTTATTAAAAAAAAACATAAAGAATGAACCTCATTTATGGCGGCCACTAACTAAAACGCGGCTAAGTGACAAGTGGTCAAATAACCGTTTTAAATACCAAAAAACACAGCACAAAATTATCTCATATAAACAGTTAAAATTCGTTAACGTGTTTGCCTTAACGGAACTTAACCTAACGACCTAACGACGCATAGCTGAAATATCATTAAACAATTTCAATATTCTAAAACTGAGTTATGGATTTTTATGATATCTCAAAAAATTATTTTATCACTGAGCCGCTATACATTAAATCTTAGGACTGTAACGGTGATGTCTAAACAAAGTATTTTAGGCGTCTTATTTGAGCATACTTTCTTTATATTACTGCTTAAAAACAGATTACATTTAATTATATAACAATAAAACAGTTAATAAAATATAACTTTGAGATAACTTTTAGCAAGCCTTTTATGTCGTCAGCCAGGATTTGACAGTCGTGTTACATCCTATTTTATTCATGGCAAAATAACGTATTAGTACTACAAAGTATCGTACTAAAGAAAAAAATGTGCCTAAAGCCATCAAAAGCCTTGGAAGCAGAAGAATCTGTAGTCTATTCTATAGTACTTAACTAAGAGCCTAAATTTAAGCGTCTCCGTAAGTATTAGATTGCTACTTAAATATGCTGCAATCTTATTTGGTATTCTATCTCTGTAAACTTACGTAAAATATAGGACTACTATTGACTCATTTGGATGTATGTACAACAACTCGTAGGGGTCTACATCTCTCAGTGGACGATAATTTTGTTGTGAATTTGGGCGACTTCAAACAATACCATGATGACCAAACCGGCTAGACATGCATATTATACTAATCTGCTAAATAGAGGAGAATAATAAGATCTCACTTATTCTAAATATATAAACTATCTGATACACATAATTATTAGCTGCAAGCGAAATTGTCATAAATTTGTTTGTTGTTTCGAGTTTGATTTACTGATTGCAATCTATGTCACTATATTATATCATCTGTAAATAACGTTTTCCACAAAAACTTTAACAACGCATTACTTAAGTCACGTTTCTTCCATTTTTTTTTGCAATATCACGTTTCTTGATTCTATTAATTTGAAACTTGGTTTGGGCACTCTTAAAAAAAACAATAGGTAGTAGTTTTACTTAACCACCTTTAAATAGATTGAAACAGGGCTCAAGCCGATTTTTGTGATAACTACAGGTTTCTCTTCCATCTTGTTAAGCAACTAGCAATGAACTAATAAAGCAGATATTGAAATTGGGTCTCAATTCACCGGTCTGCCGTCTGTTCAGACTACACAATGAGTATAGTGCAACAGTAGATATTTTCTTAGACTGATTACAACTTCAGCGAAACGGCGTCTTTTTTTCGTCTTTTCATACTAACGGCGTTTGTTTGCAGGTCTTCTTGCGTGCCTTAGCCGGCCGGCCATAAACGAAATCTACCTGCTCACCATTTCATACGTGGTGCTCGGAACCTTCCTGCTCATTGAACTATCGCTCGACACTACTACAGTCCTCAGGTGTGCATACTCTCGTTAATCCTGTGCTGCATGTTTCAACTTGTGGTGTACACAAATGATAATTTATAATGTACATTGTGCTTAGGACTCTGGGCGTAAGCAGCGGTGCGTGTGCACTGTTCACTTACGTAACTTACGCTATCCTGCCGGTGCGGCTGCACGAGGCGGTGGGCGCGGGCGTAGCGCTCGGTGTCGTAAACGTAGGGGCGCACCTGGCACTGGGTCGGCAGCCACCGCTACAGGTGTGCTGCGGGCTGGCGGCGCTGTTGGCGTGCAACGCCGCGGGCGTGATGACGCACCATCCTCGCGAGCTAGCGCAGCGGCGCGCTTTCCTTGAGACGCGCGACTGCGTCGAGGCGCGACTTGTTATGCAGCGCGAGAATCAACAGCAGGAGCGGCTGCTGCTGTCGGTACTGCCCCGTCACGTTGCCATGGAGATGAAGGCCGACATCGCCAACCAGCCACGCCAGGAGCAGTTCCACAAAATCTACATCCAGCGCTACGAGAATGTTAGGTGATAACGAAACTACAAAACACATTGTTAAATGATTTTGCAACGGATGATAAAAATAAAGTTGATATTCGTATGCTTTCAGCATCTTGTTCGCGGACATATGCGGATTCACCTCGCTGTCGGATCAGTGCACGGCGGAGGAGCTTGTGCGGCTGCTTAACGAGCTCTTCGCCAGGTCCGCTTATTCACAACCCGTGTTCTACTGCTTGAGGCCTTTTAATGTTGCTGCTATAAATTTCACTGCCACCTCATACCGTAAATGTTGTAATACTCTTACGTAGAACGGTGATGTCGATGCAGGTTCGACCGGCTGGCGGCGGAGCACCACTGTCTGCGCATAAAGCTGTTGGGTGACTGCTATTACTGCGTATCGGGGCTTCCCGAGGCGCGCGATGACCATGCGCGTTGTTGTGTCGAGATGGGTCTTGATATGATCGACGCCATTGCGTGAGCACATACTCACTTCCATAACGCACTACCGTGAAAAAATCCAATTGCATGTGCTTTACTAACTTAATTTTATGCCAACGCAGTGCCTCAACATAAACCTCTTCCATCGATAATGCTCGCAGGCTGGTGCGCGAAGTCATGGCAGTGAACGTAAACATGCGCGTGGGCATCCATACAGGTCGCGTTCACTGCGTCGTACTGGGCCTGCGTAAGTGGCAGTTTGACGTGTGGTCCAACGACGTTACGCTCGCCAACTACATGGAGAGCGGCGGTGTCGCCGGGTGAGTAATAACAAAGCAGATTTATACCACACAACAACTGCCTACTTTAATGTTCGATGAAACAATCGATGATGCACAACTGTAAATTTTAGACGGGTGCACATCACGAAGGAGACGCTGCTCTGCCTCGGTGAGGACTATAAGGTGGAGCCGGGTAACGGCGGGCAGCGCAACACTTACCTCAAAGACCACAACATTGAGACCTACCTCATCGTGCCTGACGATACTAGCAGAGTGGTAGAAACGTTCCTCTTTAGTTGATATTCTTACTTTATTATTTTTTCAGTAGGTACGCAGCTAATGTCGCAGCCATTGCATTATACTAGTACTGTACTTTGTGCAGGACAAGAAACCTCAGCACTCTTTCTCAATCAACGGCAACGTGTCGAAGGAGATGCGCGTGATGGGCCACGGCTCGCAGCACGGCAAGCATTCTTCCAAGTGAGTAGCGTACTACGTAGATAAGCACCTGTGTACACGTAGGTAGAGAACTGAACCGCTTTGTTTTCCCCAGGATTGGCATAGAGACTATGAACGAGAATAAAAAACCCGAGGACGAGGTTAATGAGTACCTGATGAAGGCTATCGACGCGCGCTCCATCGATCGGCTTCGCAGCGAGCATTGCCGCCCCTTCACGCTCTCATTTCGTGATATAGACCTTGAAAAGAAGGTGAGTGTGAACCCTTTAAAGGGAGTTGAGAAAGATCCCTAAGCGGCGCTGCGAATTAGAGGCTATCCTTTAGGTTCATCGATAACCTGAATATTAATAATAAATATTAGACAACATCACATACGGTGCTCTGATCCCAAAGTAAGTAGCTAAAGCACTTGTGTTATGGAAATCGGAAACAACGACAGTACCACAAACAGCCAGACGACAGACAATATAGAAAAGTAGTTTTCTACACTGACCCGGCCGGGGATCGACCGTCCTAGGCTCGACACCATGAAAACCGGTGTGCAAGCCACACGACCACAGAAATCATCAATGAATGAAGTAAATATTATTTATTGACATTAAACATGGCTCAGAACGCAATACACGATGTGACTTTCTTTCGGATGTATTTAGTCTGACAATTTAACGTAGAGTAATTCGAGCACTGTAGTATTTACCGGTGATTTGTATGTCCACAGTACCACACAGAGCGTGACCACATGCTCAAGGTGTATTTCGTTTGCGCGCTGGTCATCTACATCGCCATCGTGATCATGCAACTCATCGCCTATGGAATGTAAGTTACTTATTGAAGTATCATAGGATTGAAATTGTGGAGTTTAGGACTCACATTTTTCAGAAGAGAAAAGGTTACAACACGTTTAGCTAACGTATTTGGATTACAAAATGTTCAGGGGTTAGAACGGAATAAGACGCTCAGTGATATCTCGCGAGTGAGGAGACACTAGCTTAAAGTTTAAGGCCAGACACGATGGTCACAAACACAGATGGTCATTCAGTTTAGACTATATATAAATTATAAGTTAAGACAATATGCTGAAATTAAGGTAATAAATAATTTGTACCAATAAGCGAGAGCGGGGCTGAACGTTCCGATTTTCAAATAACTTGCAGTTTTATACTGAAAATGTAGGATTTGATTTTCAACATGTGGAAATGTTGAACAAATATTTATCGCTTTTTGTAATAGTATAGCTACTTCTACTAATATCTCAATAGACTTTATGAGAGGCAAATTTTTGACAAATTTTGGAGCGGAACATTCAGCCCCGCTTTGGGGCGCGTTGTTCCGCCTTTGAGGCAAATTATTAGGCGTAGATTATGATTAAATAAAACCACCTATTTTATAACTGTACGTATGTAATGTTTATATTATGCACAACTAACTTTTAAAAAAACTACATTCTTATTCATCACTAACATTATTCATCGCTCATTTCTTCATCTGAATCACAGTTGAGACACACATAAGTGACTCTATCATCTTGTCTAAATATTTGACATGAGCCCGTTTGTAGTTTCGCATCCTAAAAACAAAGAAAAATGGTCATTAAAATGTTAAGTATGATTGCAGGTCAATTGGGAAAGTTGTTCCTAGGAACAACCAGCCCCTCGAGAGAGGAACTTAAAGCCCCAAATTACGTTTTCATACGAAAACTGACATACCGGCAAAGTAATAGAATCAATCAAAAAAATACTCAAACAATAAGATTCCTTACTAATGTCACTTTTAGAAATGTGACGTATGAATCAGCCCATAATAAACAAAGACAGACCAAAAAATTGAAACAAGAAAAAATTTACTTACGTGATATTTTGGCAGCTCCACGCACATAGCCACACACATAGCCACACATCATCACCGGAGTTACTGAAAGCCATTTCATGCCGGCAAGACGCATCACCTGACGCTTTAACGAGGCGCTTTACATGTATTGCTACATATTTTACTTGCAAAGTTATTGCTGTGAGAACAACTTACCCCGGGAACTACCAGCCCTGGTCTCCCCTATCTAAGAAAAGGGACATTTTAATTCACTGGATAAACAACTGCTGCCATAGTACCTTTTCGAGAATTTAAAGCAATAAACTACATAAAAACGAATTTTTTCTACCAAATATAAATAATAAATATTAGACAACATCACATACGTTGTTTGTTCCGATTACAAAGTAAATAACTAAAGAATTTGTGTTATGTAAATCGGAAACAACGACGGTATTACAACATAGAAAACTTTTTTTTTCGACTTTGACCCGGCTGGTGTCGAACCCGGGACCTCAGAGATGGCGACTCCATGAAAACGGTGTGCAAGCCACTTCTGCTGTTCTCTTTAAGAGCTTCTTCATTTAAATAGGTACAGTTCGCGTAGGTACTTATACAATCTACAAAATATTACTACCAAATTACAATCAAAACTAATAAATCACTTTGTAGAAGTGCAATAATTGCCTAGCATTTTTTTTGTGTTAAAACTGCATACAGGTTGTACCCGCGACTACACGACACGGAGAGAAAATCTTTTAAATATTGCAGATAGTATATTTTGCTTGATAGAGACATTATTTTATTTTTAAAAGTATCAAACAATTTATAGCTCTTAGGTAATGAAACTATTTTTCCGGATTTAAATCCTCTAATGAAAAATCCCAAACAGACATAAGACTGCAGTACTAATTAATATGTTTTAGTTTATTCTAATTTCTATTAATAATTAATAATAAATTAAACTTAATAAAAATTAATTCAATAAAATAATTTGTAAAACTTAATGTAGCGATAATTGGGATGTTTTCTTTGTAAAATTAAAAATAAGGTATTTAATTAATAACTATTGTAACTATAGTGAAAAAATAGGGTGGTTTGCATTAATATTAGACATAACTGGTTGAAGACTGTACCACCTCAGCCAACCGTGACCATGGGACCTGTAAAGGGCCCGAAACGTCGGTTTGTTTGAAAAAACAAATATATGCGATTTAAATCCGGAAAAATTGTTTCATTTCCTATGTGTAACAATCGCGAAAACCTAAGAACTCGAAATTTATAGCTCTTTTAAAATAACAGGCCAAAAAAAATATTTGCTTTTGCACCGCATTTTCCGATGTTAGACTTATCTACATCCGCGACAACAATCCTAATTCAGTGAGAGACAGTAATTATTAGCAGGTTTAGTGCTTAATCTAGAAAATAATACTTCATTGACTTTTTTAACTGCCTCTGTGGCCGAACGGTTACCATGCCGGACTGCCACGCAGAGGTCCCAGGTTCGATTCCCGGGCCGGGAGAAATATTTGTATGGCCTACATTTATTTCTCTCGTGAGTTTGGGTGTAATTTGTGGTTGTCTATGTGTGTCCATAGCACCCGCGACACAGGGTTTCCCTAGTGCGGGGCTATGTTGAGTGTGTGCGTTATTATTATTATTATTATTATTATTGACTTGATTAATACTTGTCCTTGTGTTTCCAGAGTAGCGCAGGATGTGATATGCATGTGTGCGTGCGGCTTGGTAGTCGCCACTGCCTCGTTCTTGGTGCTGGCTATCGACTTCAAGGTATTAATTAAGTACTAAATAAATAAATAAATATATTTATTTGCTAATAGGTACACACGTATGACGTATTTGGCGTGTGCTTACCGATTTTGGTATTTGTACGGGTGAAACCGTAAATTTTTTGCGAGTTACATTTTGTGATTTTAACGATGTCATATATAATAGATTTACGCTTACTGCAGCACTACGCTGATCTATATATATTTTACATTCATTGAGTAAGTATCATTACTATCTCGCCCGGACTCGGTCGATTTATTCACATTATTTAGTTGTACTCCAATCATTTACGAGTAGCATCTGTTTATTGCAGATATTTTAATTGAAAAGTCCTGTTACAAAATTTTAGACTACATGTTAGATAAAGATGTATGGAAAGACGACATAAGTTTAGGTTCCACAAAAATATGATTATAAGTTTATTTGAAAAGAGCAATCCCTAAAGTTTGTTGCTTATTCTTCTCAGGGAAGTCAGCACAGTGAGCGAGCAGTAGCTTAAAAAATGACGTTTTCAAGTATGACGGTTTCAATTTTACTGGAATAAATTATTATTTCATCTTGACTTTGATCGTTATAATTTTGAATGCTAGTGAGCGTAGTGTCGCTAGTGTGAATTTATTGTGCGTCTATGTGACTAATCGGTTGCATGCCGCAGTGGGCGGGCAGGCGCACGCAACGGCTGGCGCAGCGGGTACACAATAACCGCACGCTGGCGCAGCTGCTGTCATTTGTGGTCGTCGCCACAGTCGCCGTCATGGTCCAGTTGCTATCGGTAAAGCATTCTAGAGCCTAAAGATGTAAGCACAGTGAGTTCTAGGCAGCGAACGGGTAACTGATGAAGTGTCGTGTGATGGGCAGGTGTGGCGTGTGTACGGAAGGACCACATCAGCGACGGCGGAACCGGCATATTGTCCGTACGACGTGAACGAACACTACCTCCAGCTGACACTGCTGGTGATGTTCATGTGCGCAGCGCAGCAGATCCTAATCACGATGTTAAAGACACTGGTGCTCGCTGTCACCTGCACCGCATATATACTCGTCATCATGCTGCAGCTCATGCGAGCACCCAGTTATCGCGATCCGATGTCGGTATTTCAGTCAAAATTTAAATTCATTCTTTTACTCATTGACCTACCAACAAATGGACGTCGGGTTCGCGCAAAAAAGTGTCCGCACCTATAGGGCGTTAAAATCACATACAGAGCGTCAATCGCGAACAGTCTCCATTTATTCGACTGACATCGCGGTTGTCCATCATGCAGTACTATATAATAATAACTTGTAAAAATTACTGCAGTAAAGAGTAAAAACAGGATTTTGTGTCATATTTTCACTAAACAAATATATTGTGTTATCACAGTTATCATTTAAAAGTGTTATTTTGTACAGTTGTATAGTATTTAATTTATCTACAAATGAATCGTACATATAAATTACAAAAGCAAACAAAATAATCAATACTCATTACTCAATACATGTCTTAAAGTTAAAATAATGCTAAACATATGAGCCCTTTATTAGGGATAACAATAAGAGCAGAGGTAGGCCGAGGTTTCAATTATTAATTAGAATTGTTATTTATCAAATAATAATAATAAATAAAAATACGTCATATAATAAGCAGAATTATGTCACTTGAAAGTTTGAATTTAATTAGATTACAATAGCATACTTATACTTACATACTTATAGTATATAATTTTGATTTATTTATTATTCAAATATTATTATTTTTAATAAAGTATTCATTTTTAATAATGAGCTGTAATTTTAATTTATATACAAACAGTGAATACTTTTCCTCGTTTTTAATAACGGGCGGGAGCTCCTTAAATATCCTCACCGACATCGAGTGGGAACTTGAGCTGTGTATGTGTAGCTGAGATTGTGGCAATCTATTGCGTAGTCTAAAAGGGTGTCGTTGGGGCATGTCGTTAATAGTGTGGTGTTGTTCAACACATTTACAAATTTCTAAAATATATATAGAAAACAAAGTCAAAATTTTCAATTGTTTAAAGTGCGGTGTGCAGCTATTAGTACTCCTCGAATTACCAAGAAAACGGATGCATCTTTTCTCGATTGTAAATTCTCTCGATGTATTTCTCGTGCGTGCACACTAATCCCCAAAGGATAATTCCGTAACCTAGGTGGGAATGAGTGTAAGCATAATAATAATAATCCTTACCCATCCATTCCCACCTAGCCTAGCCACAATCCTTTTTCTACAAATTGCATGCGCAAAATTACTTGATAGCATAACGGT
This sequence comes from Hyposmocoma kahamanoa, assembly GCF_003589595.1. Lineage (NCBI taxonomy): Eukaryota > Metazoa > Arthropoda > Insecta > Lepidoptera > Cosmopterigidae > Hyposmocoma > Hyposmocoma kahamanoa. The sequence goes on along the minus strand of NW_020653200.1, from coordinate 16,024,140 downwards.
TTTATTATAAATCAGTTTTCGGAATTACGGATATTTGAGTTTACGATTAGTTGGAATGTCGGTACATTTCTCATAGTACACGCTTATTTTTACATTTGTAATATTTTTATGTATATATCTGCCCAACTCTTTATTATTTCTTTAAGTGAAAGAATAGCACAAAATTTAGTAAAAAATTCTACATAATAATATAATATGTTATATAAAAATTAATTAATATTTACAATAAAGAGTGCTCCACTACTCAAGTGTTTAAGTAATTTTCAGTCGAAGCTAAATAAGGTGCATTTTGTTAAGTTTCCAGTAGAAGCTCAATTTGGTGTTTTTGGACCCTTAAATTGATGCAAGCAAAATTTCGTTACATGTCATTATGTTTGTATAGGTTACTTTGGAACATTTTTTCGTGGTTTTTGTATTAGACCCGACGTCCATTTGTTAGTAGGTCAATGCTTTTACCATTTATTTGTTTAAATGACTATGATTATTTATTTATTGATTACAGAAGTAGACTTTTTATTACCCGCTCTTTGCTTTTCTTTTGTACAGACACCCGTGCGACCTGGACTGGAACCAGCAATGGTCAAGTGTAGTGGTGGCGCTGGGCGCGGCGGTGGCGTTACTACTGCACGCACACCAAACCGAGAGCACCTACCGCCTCGACTTTATCTGGAAACTGCAGGCCAACGGTGAGACTCGCTTTGTGGATTGAGGCGACCAGTGTGACTAGGAGCTTCGCAGCACTTACTCGGTTTGTTTGTGTGCGTAGGAGAAAAGGAGGACATGGAGCACCTGGAGGCCTATAATCGTAAGCTTTTGGCCAACATCTTGCCCGAACACGTCGCACAACATTTCCTCAACAGCGACAAGAACATCGACGTGAGTTCTTAACCCTCCTGACCCCTTACCCTCTTGCAATTCTCCACTAAATCTGACTTTCTTATAGGAGTTATATCACGAGCAATGCGAGTCGGTGTGCGTCATGTTCGCCTCTATACCGAATTTCTCCGAGTTCTACGTAGAGTTAGAAGGCAACAACGAAGGTGTAGAGTGTCTGCGACTTCTGAACGAGATCATTGCCGACTTTGACGAGATCCTCGCTGAGGAGCCTTTCAAGTACATTGAAAAAATTAAGAGCACTGGCGCCACATATATGGCCGCCTCAGGTAATCTCGGCTCATGGTTTTTTGTTAAGATGAGCTAGCTATTGTTGTAGTAGTTACTTGGTTACAATCTGGGCCTCAGAGTATCTTTGAGAGATATGTTTAAGGAAATTAACATTCTTACACTAGCCTCACAGTACATTTATGAAAATGTAATTTATGTTAAGAGGAATAGTAATTTCTTTATGAAAAATAGTGACATACATAACATTAACACGAGGAATAAAAGTAAACTAGCTGTTCTTGATGGTCGTCTTCACAAAGTCACAAATTCATATAAGGGGCAATGTATACGCTTCTATAACAATATTCCGGTTGATATACAAAATTTGCCTTTCACGAGGTTTAAAATTATAGTGAAACAAAAACTATATACTAAAGGTTCGAATCCGGCCGGATCGAAGGAATTTTTTCTGAGTGTTCGATCTTTGTATCAATAAATATATACTAAAGGTTATTTATTATACAACTTCTGCGTACTTGGATGACAAAAATCCGTGGTAGTAACCCATTTAGCTCATGGAGGTAGTCTCGATCTCTGATGTTTGAAAGCATAAAAAATATATTGTAAATGTTGAATGCGTATAAATGTCATTTACAAAGAGCAACCCCTAGAGTTTCTTGCTCATTCTTCTCGTGGGAATCTTCCTTACGAATGTGCGGTAGAGTTTAACCAATGTGACGATTTCAAGTGTAATAATGCTTACCTATGAAATAAAGATTATTTTGAATTTGAATTTGCGTTGCACTCGCTTTAAAAAATCTAAATACTTACGAACTAATAGTATCTTTTGCTGTTGGAAATGGGCTAACGCGGTGTTATGGTGGCAGGGCTGACGGCGGCGACTCGTGATCTGCAGGGCTTTCGTCACGTGACGGCTATGGCCGACTACGCACTGCGCCTACGTGACCAGTTACAATACGTCAATGAACATTCTTTCAACAACTTCCGTATCCGGATAGGTAACACTCACGCAAACGCCCCTACTTACTTTAGTCCTTATTTTATACGTCATTTCTACGACTATGCGAACATACTAGAATTGCTAAGCGAAAGTTTGTGCTGCACAAGTGAGAGTCAGTCGTCGAGTATTTATTTGGCGTTCGCTAAGTGCTGAGGCAGTACGATGGTAACAGAGTAGTATGAGAATGTCGTGTTGGTCGCAGGCATCAACATAGGACCCGTGGTAGCGGGCGTGATCGGCGCGCGTAAGCCGCAGTATGACATCTGGGGCAACGCTGTCAACGTCGCCTCGCGGATGGACTCCACCGGTCTGGTCGACCACGTCCAGGTTCGCATGCGCACGCGAGATATTATTACTATTGGCGGTTTTATTGACTCTTGTCATTTGTTATTGCATGTCGTTTGTATCCAGGGCCGCCATTATGACGCTCACTTAAGGGTACATTGTAAGGTACAGCTTCCAAAGTATTGAATGTTTCAACCACAAAGTATTAAGTTCCTAATTAATAAATAAGTAAGTTAATATTAAGTATTTTGACGTTACTGAAAGTATATGCTGCCTTACTCGCTCTGTGATGACGTTTAATGACAGCCCCGATTTAAATGTTTGAGGCATCATATCCGCTGTGCGATTGTGGTACCACAATAATAACCGCATACACGAGATATATATGTATATGTTATTTAACAGTTTGAAATATGACATGACAGCAAGCGAATAGTTTATTATCGTCAGTAACTAGATAAATATTAAATTTCTAAATCAACAAAGCGAATACCTACTAGTCATTGTACCGCGTACTGACTGTTGTACTATCCACAAGTTGACTTGTTGATAGTACAACAGTTGACAAGTTGGCTTGACCCGTTTAGTTAATAAAAATGCCACAAGCGCACCTCGTATCCGCTACAAGGTGTATACGATAACCACGAAATGCTGCTAATACAAAGGAAATTAAAATGGTGTCATATCGATGAGGAGGTTGAGCGAAGGAGCTGTAGCGTAGTTTGTTGTGTGTGTAAAAGGTGACGCAAGAGGTGTACGAAATACTGCGCGCGCGCGGCTACCGGCTGCGCTGTCGCGGCACCGTCGACGTAAAAGGCAAAGGCAACATGGTCACTTACTTTTTGGATGGTGTGGGCGACGCGATCGTCGATCACCCCGCTGACGTCTACACCGTGAGTACCATCGATCGACATGATCACCTATAGCGAGTTCCAAATATAAAATGGCTTGTTTTATTAGAACCCGACGCCATCGACGTCAGCCAATGGTAATGAATACTGTACGACGGTGACGGTGCAAGGCGACCTGACTGACTACCATGCGCCGTCTTCCTCCTCCCACCGCTCCATGCAGAACTCGCGCCAGCTCGACACACTCTCCGAAGGGCATACAGACGAAGACGCCGGCACCTCTCCCCGGCGTTCGATTCCCACTGGTACGTATAGAGTTACACGCGATTTTGATGTCTTACCAATAATTCAAAAATCTCTTTGAAACAAGTTAACAGCAAAGGTAAAAAAAATAAAGAAACTACTTTTTGCAGAAAACCAGAATGGATCAACAAGTCCGAAATTGAATCAGTCTCGCGAGAGCGTCGCGAGCGCAGTACGCCTGCGCCGCTTGCGTCGGCTTGAGCGGCCACTGTCTCTGGCAGAGACACCGCCACCCAACATACTGCTCTCACTGCTGCAGAACAGATCGTACTCCATTAACTTTGATAAGTCCACTTTTCATGAGTACCTTGAGGTTAAAGATAGGACAACCAGCACTACGAGGCAGCGCAGCGTTGCGACGTCACACAGCAGCGACGAGCTGGGCGCTCACACCGCGACTGACGAGCCGCGACGCGCCGTTAGCTTGATCGACGTGCTGTTTAGGCGCAAGCACGCGCTGCGGATCGCTTGCCATGTTATCGAGAACCCCATGCATGCCGCGCTCGACAATGACGACGCCAACACCGGCTAAGCGCCCAGCGCTTTAACGATTTAGGCATCGCGTCTTTATACGAAATGTTTCAAAAACACATTTTTCTTACGTTTTGCGCATTATATAAGGACACAATGCTCGTATCACTATTTATCTTATCGCGGACATCTCTCGATTACTCATTGATATTAACAATAAAAATTATGTGTAAAAATTATATTGTGACACGCGTAACAGTAGCTCCGATGAGCTGTAGAGTGAAAGGTTGTGAATTGCAAAAAAATCCGTTGTTGCGGCTGAACGATTGTGTCCTAGGATTGTGTCAATTGATCCGCTTACTTGCGAATCGGTTTGTATTAAACGTGTACCTAATATTATCTGTAGTTACAATAAGTACCTACATGTATATATTATTTATTAAATCTATGCAGCAAATATCAGTAGTTAGTAGTAGTGTATATATAATTCGTAAATACAAATAGTTGTTAATCTCAAAGTGAAGCACATTACCAAACCTGAGCTCGAGTAAAGGGGCGCGGGTGCTGCCGCCGTCGGCCGGCGACATCCCGCCTGCGCTTCTCATTCTCTCCTCATAAATCTACTATTTATTATTATAATTACTATTATTCTACTTATAATATAATTATTGTACTTACGCTAAGAGCAGCGATTAACATTTTTTTTATTAATGATTAAGGTTCTTGGAAGCGATTATAACTAGCTACAAAATGTTGAAAACAAAAAATCACTTATTTCATGATATTTTGTAAGTTTGTGGAAGAAAATTGTGACTTCATTAGCACAAATACACGTAACTACCTTAACGGATGCTACATACTGCGAGTTGGCATAGTGATTGTAAAGGAACGAGCTTATAAAAGAATGGTTGAGTCTAGTCTTAAGGTGTTTATCGAATAAACGGGAGCCAGTGCACCCTACACTTACGGCAGTTAAGTAGTTCTTTAGCTAATGTACCTTATGACCATAATATTTACGTTAAATACTTGGTATAGGTCCACCAGAACCTCACGACAAATGGGGAAATTGAAAATTATTTTAGTTAAAATTCAGTCAGTGGAAGACAGAGAAATCTATATTCTACCAGTAGAATATTGAGTATAGCGTCGTCAGTGACGCTGAAGAGGTTCAATGTGTATACGTTCTGGGCACGAAATTACATTACAGGGCGTGAAAAAGCAGGAACTCATATGCTGCATTGGTTGGGGAAAGGTTCTAATTTTGAATAGCTGGTGTGCGATCCAAAATCATTTATCACACTTTCCTCCAACGATCGCATCAAGCTTATAACGCCTCGCCAGACATTGCTATGTCTGGCGAGGCTACAGTGACTGTTGCTACACTGTCTTTTTTACGAAGCCGTCCTGTTGATGAGCAATTGATACTATCGATGTTCTTAGCAAGTAATTGGCAAGTAATCAGGAAAATATTTTTTACGCCCTCCAAATACATACCCTATAACATAGTACAAATATAAATAATGTAAAATTGTATTTATTGTGTACTCTCCGCGAATTATTAATTTATTAAAATAAGTTTCTTTTTTGAAAATAAAAAAAATTGCTTACTAGTTTACATTAAAATTTGCAGTACTTATACAAAGTGACATATTGATTGATTAAGATTGCCATAAGAAATTTGTATATTTTTATTTGAGTTTCATATCGTGAGAAGCTGGTAGACCTATTCAATATTGTAAAGACTTACAAAAACTGTATTAGTACTTTATAACTATTTACCTATTTTATACACGACTTTCAGTCTTGGATGTAGGTACATAAACAAAAATATTGCAATTAATCTTAATCAAATAAGAAAAATATTGATACCGGTCTTTAATTGTCAGAAATCTGATTTTCTGATAACTAATAATTATTCATATAAGAAAAAAATATTATTGCTTTGCTTTAAACCAAAAGTGACATATTGCACATTTAAAGTATATCGCACCAGTCTATTAGTATCTATACTTTACTGCCATTAATCAATATTTGACAGGTTTCCTGTATGCATAATACAAGTCACGTATCGCACCCTTAGTAATATAAGGGCACAATCCAAAAAAAGTAGATTTTTGGGAAATTTGGGAATTGATAGGGACTTAAATAATAAATGGGATCAAACTTATATAGCTCCATATTTCTGTTATATTTTTTGTACTATATGGGTCTAACTTGAAAGTGTTTTTTTAACTTGCTTGAAACTTATGGAATTTATTTATATTATTTTTTTTTATTGCTATTTATAATACATTTATCAAAGAACAAATCTGCCAAATTTCATATTTATAACTTAAATAATAAGCATGTTATTTGAAAAAATAGGTGTAATGTAGGAATCTAGAATCTACTCGTATACGCGATTTCCCAAAAATCTACTTTTTTTGGATTGTGCCCTTATATTACTAAGGGTGCGGTATACTATACATACAAGTAATATGTAGAGATGTACATTATTTAAAGTACTTATCGTTTTTATTAGTTCGAATCTTTGTAGGTTGTAAGTCACATACCGCGAATATACAAAATATTGTATAAACAATTAGTATTTGATATTATAAAGTACAGGTACTATATACATGCAGTATACAATACAATTCAGACCATTGTTAACGTGAATGAACTCCCCAACATTATGTGAAATGTGAGGTCCCATGGCCCTGCTGGCGCCCGCCGCTAGGCGGTTTGGCGAATCGGAACCTTGTTCTATTTCTTGAATGTCTGACATGGGTACCAGAAATCAGGGTTCAAAGTTATTAAGATATTTATTTCCTTTGATAATTATCATGATAATTATCCGACAATTATCGTCTTTCTCTTTAATATTTGACTAAAAATTACAGTCACTGAGAAAACTAAACAAACACGAAAAAAACTTTTTCAGATTGGCATTTGACACATTTGGATACGTCTCTGATACAAACTACAAACATAGGGCAAGACATTGCTAGCAGTAGTATTTTATAACTCAAACAAATTTGATTAATATGAAGATTATTATTATTATCTTAATAAATTCAAGATAATTATTATGGTAATTATCACGTCGAACCCTGCAAGAAATACGATGAGGTGTCATTGAATGTACCTACAAACTTGTAATATGATGTATAGAATCGAACCTCGACGAGACGTTGCGAACGTCTGCAGCGCTGTCTACGCTGCCGCTGCCCTCAACGCCGCGGAACTGGCATAGCTTTACTCGTCAACTCCCCTTTTTCAACGTCACCGTAAATTTTTATTTCTGCTTTAGTTTATTTAATAATACCTTAGTTGGAATTAACTGAATTTCGACCAAACTTTCCGGGTCCAAGCTTTGTATGTACTATGTACAAGTTTAATTTTGTTATATTTTTAGTAGCATATTTCCTTTGCCACGTACGAATGTCTGTGATTACAGAGTATACGTACCGAGTTAAAAAACGGTTGCTGGCCAAAGAAAACACGGCGATCAACATCGTCGTGCACGGGCGGGCGCGTCGCTGCGCTCCGCCACATGTGACCCAGTGCACGTTATTTATTTATGCACATTTCAATTACAATATAATACAATTACGTAATTAATAGGTAGGTTATTAGATTTTGCTGAAACGCTTGATATTTATATTATTATTGGTGTCCTAACTGTGATGTATTTAAACGAATTGTATCAATTTTAGCGTAAGCTCTTTACACCTATTATGCATGTTTTTATATATAAGTAAAGTTAGATCGTGTTTAAATGTTTTCAAGATCGGTTATTTCATGTGGAATTAGGCTGAGTACACGGGGTCATTATTTTTTATTTTCCATATAATATTTTTTTGTATAAAAAAATTAAATATTGCAACCCTACTACTCCATTCGAAGCATTCGTTCAACTCTTATTCATTTTCACATTGAAATAACCGATGCCAAATAATAAATAGAACATTGAGAAAGTTTTGCGATGGTAAAAAATTGTTTCATTGGTATAATTTGTTTATTAAAATCAATAGATATGATATCTTTTCAAAAAACTTTCCACCACTGTCTTCGCAAAGTTTCATGCGTCTGAACCAATTTTCAAAACACTTTTCCAGTCCGTCTCAGACACCTCTTTCACGGCCGGCCTCTTCGAAGGCTGCTAGTGCATCTTGAATGAAAACTATCCCTTTGAGTTGATTTTTTATTTAAGTAAATAGGAAGAACTCACACGGTATCAAATCAGGGCTGTAAGGAGGGTTAGAAAAAAATTTACCGGTGTTATGTAAAGCAGTAGCCCGCGGAACCCAGTGTTCGGTCGCTTGTTACTCACAGTAGTGAACATGTCTGGCAAACAATTTTAATATACCATTCGGCGTTAATGTTACTAATCTCGTAAAGGAACTGATACCAGATACCTCGTCAAAGTGAAAAAACTAGCGATCAAAATCTTCCCTGCGATTCTCGAACGCTTAATTTTGGTAGACATTGGTTCGTTTTAAAACAGCCAACAACCGTCGACTGGCGCTTCGCATCGTATCATATCGATAAATCAAAGATTCATCACCTGTAACGATATCATAAATGCGACGAGACGAGCCTGCTTCAAACTTAACAGTCATGTCACGGCACCATTCCACGCGGGCGGATTTCTGAGCATCTGTGATGTTGTGTGACACCCAGCGTGAAACTATCCTCCTCGCGCGAAGATGCTCTTGTAGAATATAGTGAACACTTCCCGTTTCGACCTGCAATATCTACTGAATCTCTTCATATATGATCCGCCTATACACCTCAATTAAATTTTCACTAAATTTTCCCTTGTTACGGAAAGAAACGTGCTAGTAGTGCTTGTCCTTTGACGGCTGTTGCCGTCAAGGGCGACCACTTCTTTCTTCATACCTCAAGGTTAATCGATCGTGCTTAAATTCGTTATTCCAACGTTACACGGTTGTCTTAGAAGGGCCTTTATTCATAAATTTTGCCGATTTGTGTCCATTAAAAGATAAGTCCCGTTTTAGGCGAAATTTAAAATCATATAGAAAATCATCACGCGAAAACGTTCACGATGCAGATCCATTTTTCAATGAGACACTATGTTTCAAATTAACTCGTAAGAAATTTGGAGAATTTTGTAATTGGAATATTAGAATTTTTACTTGTAAATAAACGTACTTTCGCAATACATAATTTTTTTTTGCAAAACTTTCTGAGTGCTTGAATAATTGAATAAAAACACTTATTTGTAATATGTTCTAATTTAATACACTATATACAAGTAGTACTTGCATACATAAATTTTAATATGTAAGAAGGTATACCTACTCACTGTGCAATAAACATTAACTCTATTTTAGAAGTGGGGATTGCAAAGGGCGTTTAGTTATTAATTTAGTTATTACAACAAAACAAAAAGCAATTTTAAAAAATATTTCAAATATCTAATTAGATATGCTTCGTAAAAAGATTTATTACGTTCATCGAAGCGCAGCGAGAGACGCTTGCGTGGCAACCACTCAAATTGATCAATGTTCGAACGGAAGTACTCAGCCCTTCCTCTACTGATATTTATGAAATTAAAACTAGCATGAAAATGTCACCTGAGAGAAAACCCGTGCCCAACAGTGGGACGTATAAATGAGTTGATGACGTGATGATGATAAATATACTATTGCACCGGTCGCGACGAGGCCCAAAATGAATTTCGATCTGTGGCCTGAGATGATTCAGGTTACCATTCAATTATGCCCGCGCAAATGTCCAGAACTTTGGAAAAATAAAAATAATAAAAAACATTTGCCCGCACAAATGTGCAAAACTGTTATAAAATAAAAAGAAGAAAGACTGCTGGGCTTTGGTTGGAAGTCGACATACCGCTTAGTAATTTTGCATTTGATGATTTTCCACTATGGGCGTAACTCAGAGCATCGATGCATTACATTGTGGGCCTTGGGCCTTTTCTACTATGTCGCAACTTCCAGCTCCCGCCACATCTGCGCCCCCGCGGGGCTCCACCTCTCGTCTTTGCAACCCCATTGACTCTGTTGTTGACTACACAACATAAACAAATAAATTGTCTCTGTTGTGTAGTTAAATATTATCAAATATGTATACAAAATCTTTTAGTAGACCTTCTTAACCAAATGGGATATTTCAAGTTTACAATATTTATTTCTTAGACCATAAATGCTTATTTATGGTCATGAAGAAATGAAAGAAAAGAAATTGAAGCTTTTCAATATTGTTCACGCATTCATACATAGGTATACTTGTGTAAGTACTTAACGTACAGGTGTCTACCATTAACAATTAAATTTTGTGCCAATGTTAGAAGAAATCAGTATTAATACATGTAATAGATAGTATTATAGTTTATTTGTTTAAATGTGTTATGAGTCTAGCGCAGAGCACCGACCCCAGTGTACCATCAGTCGCGCCTTCCAGGCGTCAATACGGCCAGGATAAATTTGACGGTATCAACTATAATACAGCTATCAACTATATAAATAATAATATCTCATGAAAAAGAATATCATTTTGACTTTACATTTTACTATGTGTTTAGGAAATAGAGTAAATAATAAAATGCAACCAATCTGACCAAACGGGAAGCACTGATTTTATTAGATAAGAAAACTAAGTAATGAAAAGTAAAAGTGAAGAGACCAAGAAAATAAAAAAATTATACTGTTAAGATTCTTTAACGAGTGGTATCTTTTAAATGTTGATTTAATCTTGGTAATTAGCACATTAACCTAAATTCTTTTTATTATTTGACATTTAGGCTCAATTTATATTGCGGCGGAACGGAATAGAAGCGAAATTTTATAACGATATTGTGCGTAGCATAATGAACTTTATGGTCAATTTTTTTATTGTGTTATGTACAAACTAGATACGAGCCAAAATCTTTCACGGAATTCTCGCGTGTGCTCGAGAATATAAGTCAGAAATTGTGTAATGTTTTTTTTCTTTTAGGTCCAATTTATGTTGCGGCGGAAGGGAATGGAAGCGAATTTTTACAACATAAATTGGACCTAAAAGAAAAAACATTACACAATTTCTGAGTTATATTTTGGAGCTCATGACTCATTTTAAAAGGACTGTACAGTCGGACATAAACTTTTGTCTGTACTAGAAAGTCGGACATAAGCTTTTGTAAGGGTTAACTGCGTTCGTTACGATCAATCCATTTTATTATTGTAACGTAGGTAAATATTTAAACAAAACGGGGTCGGACTCGCGCTGCTGCTCCGCTATTTAAAAATGGTGTATTTTGGTGTTTGGGTAATCTTTTAATTATTCCGCAGTTGATACGTGTACACAGGTATGTAGAAAGTATTTACTAAGTTCTCAAATATATTATCTAAGTATACGTCTATTATTACGTAAGTAACTGTTAAAGGGTATCACAGGGACAGTAAATCAAACTTAAAGTTCAGTTTTCCAAAATTTCACATCCTCCAACTAAGTTTTCCAAAATTTCACATCCTCCAACTAACTAACGTATGTAAATTGATAAATTTTCTATCATTCAACGCTTTTACATCTACTTTAAGCTGAATATCTTTTAAACTACCACCATTCTCCCTTAAGGGGATCATCTGGTACACCTTTCCCCTACTTGTCACCACTTATGAAGAAAGTAAGCATAACAAATAAATAATTGATTTTGCAAATCTGAGCCTAAATTTCTTATTATCTCAAAGAATGAAAATCGCTATTTCTTAAGAATTCTGCATTAAACGTAATTTCGTGCAATTTCCAACACTACGATTTTTTCACTACGTTTTATGCATCACAATTGGATTTCGACGTCACGTCGCGAGGAATGTATCCCATCTGTCACGTATATGTGGGTCTGCATCAGCGTATGCGTCTCTAACATCAAATTATAGTAGTAAGAGATGCTCAGTCTCTTTTTTAAACTAATTTCAATTCTGTTTTCACATTTAACGATCAATTTACACCTATTGTTTGAACGCTAATTGTCAAATACCCTATTTTTAAGACAAGACAGGCATGACTGCCAGGTTTCTTCGAGTTTGATTCACTATACCTGGAAAATCCGACATAATTTATACTTCGCGATAAACACGACTAACTTAATGACTCTATTGCCTGCTCTACAGTAACTGCAGTCTTTATATTTGGATATTTATGGATGGATTTGTTTCATTAAGTCCGCCGACAGGCATCAGGAATCCTAGCCCTATGTTGTTCTAAATAGGTCTATAACCATACATCCCCTAGACAAAAGCCTCCTTACTTTACACGTAACTTACTTATCACGTATCCTTCCTTACCACACTTTTTAATACTATATTCCGATGTCAAACTCAAATTAACACTCTGCAGCCAGTTCGTTTTGTTCAAACTAAAACCCACTCAATTCTGTCCAGTGTTTCTTTCTATATCGATGCATTTGTATGTACCTAATCCTTTCATACATGACACTTTACTTCCGATCTGAAAACGTTTTCTACGATAGGATACATAAACTAATTTTGATTCCGATTTCGATGCATGTATAAAAATCTGGTGTGTATCTGTGTGATTCAGTCACTCGTCGTCGAGTCCACAAAATAATAAGGGTATAAGCAAAGAGTTGCAACACCGTAACTCTTTCCTACCCACCCCAACATTTAAATTAGGTGCAGGGTCAAAAGCACAAAATGTAATACTGAAATACCTGAAATCTCATGCCGCTTGCGATGAGAGCGGTCCAAAATTCAAAATATCAAGGTTGATGTGTTCTTCACTGTACGATTACGATTACTTTGTAATTGGTTCCAAAATTTCAGTTAGCAATTTAGTGTAGTGAGTCAACAACTTAATAAACTAAACAAATTAGCATCCACTAAATTCTTAAACAACAAATTTAAACAACAAATTAAGATAGATAAAACGTTTATTCAGCACAAATACAAGCAGAAACAAACGTTTACAATTACTTCACAAGGCATAACTCAAAAGCACATAGAACATAAATTAGTACACATTGATATAAACACATAGATAAAAAGAACATTTCATTAATATATACTTACGCAATATATATAGTATTCTTTTAACTATAATATAGTTAATACCTACTATAATCAATGAATTTAATAATACGTGCGGAAATTGCATCCAGATTTTAAATACCGGTGGAATCAGAACGTGATATATTATATTATTACAATTACATGAGCTAAAGACAAGGAAAAATCTTGTCAGTATTGCGTATTCTTTCAATTATGTGTACCTATAACAGAAATATTGCAATTAATGAGAGCATTATTATTTATCTAGAGCACCTACGGCTCTACATTGCTGCTCACTTCCCAAAAAAGTCTGGCAAAATTTTTTTCTTTCACCTGTTCCAAAACTGAGATGCTATTTTAAGCTTTGACATTGGTACGTTACGTAAAAGAAAGACAAATAATACATAATAATGTTAATTTGTTGGCTGTTGTAACAAGTATTCATACGTGGATAGTTCCCAAATCGTGGCCTACAGTCAAATTGAATATAAATTATAAAACCTTGAGGCCAAATTCTAGCAAAGCCCGATGTTCAACTCGATCCAGAGCCAACCAATCTTTTAGCGCATTTACGTTAAAATGCAAACTAAAGGTGTTTTCTATCATACGTAGTTGAAATCCAATCCAAACTCAAAACAAACTAGAAACACCACTATTTACGTAAGATGAATCAATTAGTCAATTATGTACTGTTTTTATATTGTAATATATACTGATTAGAATAGACACTGCTATTCTACACTCGAAAAGAGTGAAAGAAAGTACTTGGCGTATATATGTATATATGCATCAGAGAATCGGAGTCGACCAATTATATAATAGTTCATGTACCTATCTCATATTTGCGAGTTAGGGTGTAACATGAAGATGGAATACTACTTACTTACTGGTAAAATAAATTATCCATGACATTGAACAAGTTTAACCAGAAACTTTCATTATTCGCACAAAATATGTTTACAAATAAATTTTAGTTTTATAGTAATTAAATAAAAATACAACGAAGTAGCTTCTCATTATGTTATTGACAAAGTTTTATTGGATAATTTGTCGGTCACATAAGAGATGTCGGACTAAACTTTATTTTCCATTCAATAAATAAAAAAAAAATATTCGAAATTCTGTACTTAACAATCACATCGTCTCATGACTACAAGGTTCATGCCAAAAGAAATTTAGGTACTCTTTACTCATTTGTTTGATAGTCGCAAGTTACACACAATCATGCAGGATATTTTGCTAATAAATTTGAAATGGAACACTTCTAAATCGCATGTTTTTTATTTTTCGAAGATAATCTCGCGGGAATATGTTCGCAACATTGGAGCTCACTCAACGTGATTTTGGTGTTGTAATTTGTTGTGATTACAAAAAGATTTAAAGCTGCCAGAATGTTGTGAAATTTTAGCCAAAACTCTTGGTTATTCTGCTTGTTGTGTGAGTTTTCATTCGGTTTGCTGAATTTAAAAGAGGGCGGGGAAGCTTTGAAGATGAGACAAAGTAAGGTCGACCGCCAACCGCGGTTACTCTTAAAACTTACTTACTTACGCGGTTAAAACCTCACTACTCATGTGAAATGTATGGGATCGTTTAATGTTAATAATAATAAAATAATAATAATAAAGTTTGGATATTTCTAGTTTATTTTTTTAATTATTGATGTCGATTTACTCATTGGGTAACGTACCTTCGATATCAGTTTAAAGCTTTTTGATATCTCTTATATTTATGAAAGAATCGCCTGGGCACAATTAACAATTACACCCTGTATTCTATGATCTTGAAACAAAACGACAGTTATCGGTATGGTCATTTGCAGGTGAGCCGACTCTAACGAAATCTCGCTGTGCACAAAGCATACAGAAACAAATAGTCGCCTCATTGTTCTGCAAGACGGGGCACATTGCTACTGTAGTGCTAGAGAATAAAAGGCTAGTTAACTCCGCTAGCTAACTAAAAGCAAAGAAAAATTAAAAGGCAAGTGGATTGAAGGGAAGGAAGACGCCTGAGCTGCTCATAACTTTGAGATTTCTGAACTGTCTAAAAAGAGTGGTCATCGGTATTTTCCGAGTGATTTAGATGAAATGAAAAAAGTATGTGTTTCCACGGTGAATGCTTTGAAAACATCGACACCTAATATGAAGAATACATTTTATAATTTCTATTGGCATATCCTTCGTATGTGGTCGTTGTGATTGATAAACGTAGATAATTTTGGATAAGAAATGGATCTGATGATCCATAAATTACCAAACTGAGTATTTATTGAACTATTTGCAAAATTTTCAAGGCACCATATTTTTTTTACTTTGTATTTATTGAGGGTATACTCTCAAGAAAATATAGGTGGGAACGTAACAACAGTAGTAAATAATAATTCGAACACACTAAATTCAAATCATTACAAAATAAAAATCATAATAAAATTTTCCATTTTTGTACCCTGTGGTACAGTGCTCTGCCGAATTTGGATGTAGAGTTGGCCACTATGCTGTTACATACACCGATACTTAGTAGACTCGCTCCGGACACGCTTTATGAGGACATGGTATCGATCATGTTTTGGTTATATACTTTCTTCGTTCATATAGTTATTGATTTTTTTAGAGTTTGAAATAACAGTACCCGAAAACAAAATTAAAAAAATAATTAAAATTAAAATATTATGAAGTAATAATATAATAATTCTGCTTTAAAATGATTTTTCTTGAGAGCAATTTGTGTTTTCTAAGTGGTTGCACACGGTGAGTTTTAGCAGCGATGCATACGCGCATTCGATCGCGCCTTTGTATCGATGTAGTCGCAAGCTGGCATCGCGTTTGTATCGCTGCTTAAAATCGCGCGCGTGTGTAAAGGTAAACGATTAGCGATTGCATCGCTACTGCATCACGTTTGCATCGCTGCTAAAAGTCACCGTGATTAACCTCTCTACAATTGCGTTCTCACCCCACTGTCTTTTTGACGTAATAAATGGTGCTGTTGGTAAAATATCTATTTGGTAAATAGAATTAATAAATAAACATAAATGAATTATGTGTAGTAGCAAATTTTTGTTTCCGGATAAAGCTGTTCAAAGTCATTGACCATTAACACTAGCTTTTATAAATATCCTAAAGTGCCTGCTTGTTATTGCATCTTTAAGTTTCACCCAATATCAATATTACTGATTACATGTAATATAAGTCGTAACTCGTAACTTACGAAAGAATCTAGTTCGCAATCAAATCAGATATCCGATCATGACGTCAGGCTGGCTCTCGCCACCACTTCGTAGGCAGTTTTTTAAAATAAAATGTGAACAGTTTGTATTATTTGCTTAAAATTATATACAGAAGATGAATCAAATACAGGTAAGCAGTCCAGAGTACGTCAAGTTTGACTCTTAATATTTAACTTCAATTCTATGTTCTCTTATTATAAAAACGGTCCAAAATGTCAAGTATGACGTGCTCGTGGCTGTACCTACATTATATTGCTGTTTTTATTGTTGTTATTTTTAAGAGTTTAATTAGATTGTTGGTTTTTATCGTCAATCTCGTGGAGCAAATCTCGTATCTTTCAGACTCAAATAGAAAATATTAATTATTACTTTTAATAGATTATTATGTACTTTCATGTTTTCTAGTCATTGACCTACCAACAAATGGACGTCGGGTCTAATACAAAAACCACGAAAAAAATGTCCGAAGTTAACCTATACAAACGTAGTGACATGTAATGAAATATAAAAAACTAAAACATTTAATTTAAATTGTAACTTCATTGTAGTACTGCCTAATTTTGCTTGCAACAATTCAAGTGCCCCAAAAAACACCATATTCAGCTTCTACTGGAAATTTAACAAAATGCACCATATTTAGCTTCGACTGTAAATAACTTGACACAAAAGTAATGGAGTAGCCTATATCGTAAATATTAATTAATTTTATTATGTCGAATTCACTTAAAAAATTAATAAAGAGTTGGGCAGATACATACATACAAATATTACTACAAACTTAGAATAATAACGCATAAAAGATAGTTTCATAAAAAACGAACTGTCACAAGTGAGGCAAAAATCAAGTTCATGTAGGCGTAAGCAACTTGTATTTACGCTCGTCGGCACGCACACAATTATACAAATAATGATGTCATGGAATAACATTTCCCTCAAAAGTGGGGAAATTGTATCTTGCTTAACTCATCGTTAAGTTAGAGGTGCCTACAGATTTGCTCGATTTTGTCGATCGTTACTGTCGATCAGGTGCCTACAGATATGCTCGATTTTGTCAATCGTTACTGTTCATCGACAACGTCAAGTGACAGGAATTTTAAAAAAAATATTTTTGGTAATCCTTATGGAAATGGCATTTATATCTGAATACACGAAGGCGGACACGACTTTTCTCATTTCTAAATCCAAGATGGCGGACACGTCTTTTCGAATAAATGCATTATGGGAATCTTTTTCGAGGTATTCGAGGTACTCATCACGAATATGGCATTTATTTCTAAATCCAAGATGGCGGACACGACTTTTGAAATAAATGCAATATGGGTATCATTTTCGAGGTATTTGGGGGTGCTCATTAAGAACATGGCACTAATTTCTAAATCCAAGATGGCGGGCACCATTTTTCGAATAATGGCAAGTTGGGTGTCGTTTTCAAGGTATTAGGGGCTGCTCATTCCGAATACAGCACATATTTCTAAATCCAAGATGGCAAAGAATTAGAAGACTTGTCCCCCATCTTGTATTCAGATATACATGCCATTTCCTTATGGTTTACCTAAAATACATTTTTGAAAATTGTTGTCAACCATCTTGGATTTAGAAATTAATGCTACATTCGTAATAAGCACTCTAAAACTCCTCGAAAACGTCTATAATTCTCAATCGTTACTGTCGATCGACAATGTCGAGCAAATCTGTAGGCACCTTATTAAATACTACCCAATTCTTATTTAACTCATATATGAACAAAAACCTACAAGCGAGTTTAAGTGCGACTATCGAATTTGAATATATAAATAGCCTGATATTATCTGTGGGTATGTTTACATGAAAAGTACACGATAACAATTAAGAACCTAAACCTGAAAGTTATTTATAAACGATTTTGGAGAACTGACGATGACTTTCTAGTCAGAGTTAGTTTCCTGAAATAATTTTAGTTAAGAACTTTTAAGTCTGGGCAAGACAATTTTTTAAATGAGTGTATGATGTACAAGAATAATGATTTTTCACATGAAAGTAATGAAGGCAAATACTAAATATATTTCGTAAAAATAGCTAACGTAAATTCCCTACAATGTTGTTGCGGCGGTGTACATTTGTAGAAATTTTGAAACCGTCGCGATATTGCCTATTCTCAAAAAATTACGTAATATAATTATTTTGAAACAGAATAGCAAAATGGGGAGAAAAACCCGTTACTTTGCAACATTTTCGTATCTTGTTGCAACGAAATTAATTTTCTGTTTTAGTGAATATTTACATAAATATACAAGTTGAAACGCGTTACTTCCTTGTGGAATGTGATGTTAGTGTCTATTTTATATTTGTCTGATCTATTTTTAAACCCAATTACCGCACATTTCGTCATTTTTAACAAAAATTTTTGAGCTGCTCGCGGTGCAACTTGACCTTGAGCACTGACAGCCCTCTCGCTCGTATAAGCCCATAGGGCGTCCTACAATTTGCCTCACTTAGCGTGTGCGGGCTAGGTTTCTATGCGTTATTATTCTAAGACTACAAATGTGAAAATAAGCGTGTACTATAAGAAATGTACGGATATTCCAATTAAACGTAAACTCAAATATCCGTAATTCCGAAGATTGATTTATAATAACACCGTTACGCTTTCGAGTAATTATGATGATTTTCACAAAGAAAAATTAGCTTTTGTTTTGTTATCTTCCTAAAAAATAAATTGGACATTATGAAAATTCGAGCTGACGTTATTTCGGGGAAATGTATTTTTTGACTTCTGATAGGTAATCCCAAGCCGTAAATCGACTACAACATTTTGTTAGTTACTGCTTACGTTTAATAATAAAATCATTTTAAAAATAAGATGAAAATACAAAGCGACTCTATAGTTTCTTTGTTCTAAATATTTCAATCGCTTGTGGTTCGAACAATTGAAAATGACCAAGAAGTTTATATAAGCTTCTTGAAATTGACGTAATGGGTCTCTTTCCATCTTTTGCGCATGCAATGTGTAGAAAAAGGACAATTAGCTATTTGACTAGTTTGTGTGCTTGTGTAATTTATATTTACGATTCATTTATATATCAATTTAATATATTAAATAATAAATAAATAAATTAAAAAAAAAACACTATACAAAATAACACTTTTAAATGAGAACTATGATAACACAATATATTTCTTTAGTGAATATGATACAAAATCCTGTTTTTACACTTTACTGCTGTATAATTTTTACAAGTTATTATTATATAGTACTGCATGATTGACAATCGCGCTGTCAGTCGAACAAATAAAGACTGTTGCGCGATTGACGCTCTGCATTCGATTTTAACGTCCTATAGGTGCGGACACTTTTTAGCGCGAACCCGACGTCCATTATTGGTAGGTCAATGTTTCTAGTACATTCTTTTATCGAAATTATACTACATCTACAGAAAGGTATTGCCTAACGCCATGTACCGGACTTTGTAAGGCCATATAATTTCGTGTTCGGCCGGCGGTCTTTCTAAAACTAAATCTATATTCTGTAATTTCAATACCATTCCCAGTGATATTTATATCATTAGTCCCTCATCACTATTTATGCAAATTCATAATTGTCTAATTATTATCACAATATTTTAAATAAATGGTGTTACGTGTAGAAACCACCTTGTTTTATTTTCTTCTTCTTATCACATCAATGGCATACCTACCCTGGGCGCTTCCATCGTCGTGAAAGGATTTGCCAATGGGCGTGAGGTACTCGCCTAAATTATTGCCCAGTATGTGTCAGACGCATAGGTAAAGAATGATAAAGAGGCTACTTTCGTCTTCTTTTTTTCTCTTCTTCCTTTTTATTTCACATCACGGGGTGGCAGAATATTTTTTTTAAGATATGAATAATTTTTTCTGCGTCCTGTGAACTTAGTTTCATGTATTCCTAGCTTTTAATACGAGCGCACTTACATAAAAAAATAATTTTTGACTCCTCGTGATGCGCAGTTGTGGAACAGAATCCTTTCCCATATCCAGTCTAGCCCGTTGATTATTCCTTCAAGACAAATTTGACAGTGCACTTTCTTGCTGAACTCTTTTTATAAAATATCTTATTGTTTTTACGTACATACTTGTTGAGGTATATGTACCTATGTGTGTACCTATATATAGTTATGTGTACGTGTATTGGTGTTATTTAATATACGTCAAGTATAATCTATTTATTTATAATACTTACGTATCGGTATTATTTTTATTATATTCTCATTCTCTCTCGCAACTTTGCTTTTACTGCCATGGATTTGCTACAAGACATCTCTATTTCCCGTCGATGTGAGATTAGAGCAGAATAATTTGGTGGAACAGTTAGAAGCCAGCCGGCCGACTGATCGTAACAGCCCCTGCTAAACTGTAGTAAAAGAAAATTGCTTCGCCGCGTCTTCCGAAGTACCGTCTGTGGAGTCTGGACATGTACAATCACTATCCACCTGGATCTAATCGCAGGCGCCAAATCGTTCGATTAGCAGCCATTGGCTAGGCGAAAAAATGTTTAATATTTTTTTGATGAAAATAGAAATATTAAATATGCAGTGATTTTTGTGTCATATACATTGCAATCAGTTTTCCTTTGGAACCCAAATCTACCACAAACCGATTTTGTGGTAAATTTGGGAAGGTACCAAAGGATTAGCATAAAGTTTGAAACCAGTTCACCCAATAACTATAAAAGTCATCATGTTAAAAGAATTTCTTAAATTGTTGAAGTGTTTATGACGAATTTCTTTTCTCACTACATCTTGTTACGTAAGACACAAAAGTGCGGATGTACCACTAGAATGAAAATAATTATTTACTGGACCGAAAACTGTGGCGGAACGCTTCATCAATGTTAATCAGCCATTACTTTACTTCACTTTCCGCAAACGTCCGGAAACATTACATTGTATATTATACTGTAGAACCATTGACCTACGTAGGAACCCTTACATATTATATTGCTAGTATACACTTAAAAGCAAAAATATCTACTCGTCAACACGCTCTACAAATATGGAATAATAGTGTACTCATTACAGCTAGTTCATTAACTCAAAATAATGTATTTAATATGAAGAGCCTACTTACGAGTAGGCTCGGTAAGCCGTACCCTTCAGAATAAAAGCTACGTACCATTTCTACGTACTTATGTACTAACTAGATATACGTACTTATCTATATACGCTCAATGCTAATCTTAAATAACAATTTATCAGTCAAAAGCTAAAAGAGTGTATGTTGTAGTATTCGTAACATTACACAGTCATGTTTCTGTCGATACTTAACATGGTATCCACGTAGTAGTGCAACGAAAACTTGTTAAGCGTGATTTCACACATGGCGCATTTCCGGCACAGCGTCGGCGCTTGTTTAGTATGCAGATTATAAAGTGTTGGAACAAGTAAACAGAGTAAA
Source organism: Hyposmocoma kahamanoa (assembly GCF_003589595.1). NCBI lineage: Eukaryota > Metazoa > Arthropoda > Insecta > Lepidoptera > Cosmopterigidae > Hyposmocoma > Hyposmocoma kahamanoa. The sequence goes on along the minus strand of NW_020653200.1, from coordinate 16,002,465 downwards.
AATCACAGAACAATAAATAAAATAAAATAAAATAAATAAAAATAAAGTTAGCTTAGCGGGCGTGCCACCTGTAAGCGTAGTTCCGCCTATTTGAGCTCAGTCCGCCATTTTCGCTTTGTACGTTGTAGTTGTGTCAATTCTTTCGCGCAAATTCTCTAAAATTGTAGAAAATGCGTTATGGCGCTGTTATGGAGTGCAAAAGTGATAGCTGCGCCAAACATATTACCCGTGGTGGTATTTCATATCATCGAGTAGTCTTATTTTAATAAATTATCAATTTTCTGTTTATCAAATTGAGGTTTTGTACCGTAACTAACGAAAGTAAATAATAACTATTATTATAATTGTTAATATAAAGATCGCACACTCAGAAAAAATTCCTTCGATCCGGCCGGATTCGAACCGACGACGTCTTCTAGCTTACCGTGCCAGACGCTATACTATGCTACGGAACGAACCAGCGGACCTCACGAATTTTTCTATGTGCTTGGGTCGCATCTTTGTATTTGATTTTTTCAACGACTTTTTAGTCGTAGCGCCATCTATGAGAAATCTATGAAAGTTTCATCATTCAGTTAGATATCTTTACAGTTACCACCTCTGGCGAGAGATGTCGCTATTCACTGTATTTTAAATTTTTATTGAATTGACATTCAATTCGATTTTGTGAAATTATTCCACTAGTTTATAATTATTAATACAAAGATCGAACACTCAGAAAAAATCCTTCGATCCGGCCAGATTCGAACCGACGTCACTAGCTTACCGTGTCAGACGCTATACCAACTAAGCATAGCAAGTGCTGATAAAATGAAATTATGGATATCGGTGCATTAGAGGACGTAATCATGGGAAACAGGCTGATCGAGAAAATGAAGGATTACGTCTACCTAGGCCATAAAATCAAACTCGGCAGGGAATCATTGGACGGACAACAGACAGACATATATAGCTCGCTTGGGAACCTGCGGCAAATTAAAGAGAAAGAAACTTGAAGCTTAAACAAAATTTGCAAAAAAGTATTTTGTTTCGGTGTAATTTATTTCAGACAGAGTAGAAAATCGAAATTAAACTTATTTGTATGTTGTTAGTTATTTTTAATTTAAACTTTTATATATTCTTAAAAATGTTTGAACTTTCTAATCACAGCAGCTATGCAAAATAACAATTTCTAATCACAGCAGCTATGCAAAATAACAATTTCTAATTACATTTGCCATAAAATATTTGCGTTCTAATAATTTGGAAACTACTTCGTCTATTCTAATGCCATTTAGACATTTTAAAAGGTAATTTAGATAAAGTTGTTCATAATATTTCAATGTTATTGGGTTTATTAGGCGAGATAAAAAGTTACTACGGTAATTAGGTTGAAAACACCTTATTGTGATAATGGCCGATTTCCTTCATGCCTGGGCCGTCAACTTCTTCCCTACAGAATGGAAGACTTCTTCATTATGAGGGAAAAAAATAAAGGAAAGTCTAGACTTCTTCCAAGAATGCAAAAAAATAAACTTCTTTTTTTTCTAAACTTTTATTGAATTAATATTCAATTGTTTTTTGTGAAATTACTCCATTATTCTGTTATAATTATTAATACAAAGATCGAACACTCAGAAAAAATTCCTTCGATCCGGCCAGATTCGAACCTTAGAGGATGGAAAAAAAGTAAAAGAAAAAAAATAATATTTTTTTTTTTTTTATTAAGGCTTTGGCAAAGCCATCAGCCTAAACATGAAGTTTAATTATGTTTCTGTAAATATGGCCGCCACAAAGAGGATAGGTAATTTGAGGCGGCGTGCTTGGATTGACTCGGGATTCCTTAAAACGGGCCGATACGGGTATTTTAGTTCGAGATTCGTATAATTTCGCGTTTTAATCTTCGATTAAAGCACAATAGCACTATCCTATTCCATTTTAAACCAGATTGCACAAAATAATTGAAAGTCAAAATAAAAACGACACTTTTCCCTCCAAAAGGTCCAGAGTGAATCTAATAAAATAAAATAAGTTTCCAATAGTCTAAGGGTCGTATTCCAGAACTCTACTCAATACTCAAGTCAGGACATGAGTATTGCAGTGAGCAATGCAAATCATAATCAAGTCCTTGCCATTAGGGTCGTATTTCCAGTGCTTCAAATCATACTCAAGTCTGCTCAAATCCTGACTTGAGCATTGAGTACAGTTCTGGAATACGACTCTAAGAGTCGTATTCCAGAACTATACTCAATGCTCAAGTCAGGACTTGAGTATGATTTAAAGCACTGAAAATCATATTCAAGTCCTTGACCCTAATGGCAAGGACTTGAGTATGATTTTCAGTGCTTGCCATTAGGGTCAAGGACTTGAATATGATTTTCAGTGCTCAATGCAATACTCAAGTCCTGACTTGAGTATTGAGTAGAGTTCTGGAATATGACCCTGAGCGTCGTATTCTAGAACTCTACTCAATGCTCAAGTCAGGATTTGAGTATGGTTTAAAGCACTCGAAATCATACTCAAGTCCCTGCCATTAGGGTCGTACTTCCAGTACTTGTGTTTCCATTGCAATCCTGACTTGAGCATTGAGTAGAGTTCTAGAATACGACCCTTAGATTCGAACCGAAACACGTCTGCTTTTTTAAATATTAGTTTCACGGCATCGGAATAAATCCATCAAGACAAATCTTCAATTTTTTTCAAATGATGGTGACATTCGACACAAAGTTATAATGGCGTATTTACACAGGGTTGTCTGCCGATATTTGGCAGACTAATACGCTTGCCGAAATCGACGGCAGACGACTCGCCTTTTACACCGAGTCGTCTGCCGTCTTCAGTAGATTACGTCGCCTTGCCGAAGGCGACTCAGGCGACTTGCCGTTTATTATTTAAATTTTATTTATTTTTCCTGCACCCTAATCAACTATGTAGTTTATTTATAATTCATCTCTGAATAAATTAGGGGAATAATGTCAATACCATTATTACCATACTTTATTCAGGGAATAATGTAATTATTGTAAGAAAGTTGTAGTCTTAAAATATCATGAAAGTCAGAATGGCAGGTGTATCTTAACGAATCCTGACAAATTTATCACCAAAAAATGTACCTAACTTTTACTATTTATTAACCTACTTACCTTACCTACCGACCCGAGATACAGGGTTTTTCGGAGAGACTACAGGCTCGACGTCCGACCAGGGTACAGCGGGCGTCCAGGGTAAGCCATCCCCTAGTGATACGCCTTCACGGGCGTCTCTGGTGATCCCGGACTTGGGTCCATACCCAAGTCCAGTGAGTCTATACGCGCCGGGGTTTGTGGTGAGCTGCAGAGACGGACATGTTTGTCTCCCCCAGTAGCATGTGGCCGCGGCGTCTGTCTCGGCACTAGCCTCTGGAGAACCGGATGAAGTCAAGTGATAGAGGTCTATGACAACCCTGTACACTGGCTGATCTGGGGTTACCTTATAAGTTCAGAACCAGTACTTATAGGGTTCCTGTGTGCGCACAGGTTATAGTAAATAAATAAAATAAAGCAAATAAATAACGCACTCACTCAACATAGCCCCACACTAGGGATACCCTGTGTAGCGGGTGCCATGGACACACACATAGACAATCACAAATTACACTCACAACTTACTAATAAAATAAATGTAGGCCATACAAATATTTCTCCCGGCCCGGCCGGACTGCGTGGCAGTCCAGCATGGTAATCATTCGGCCACTGAGACAGTTAAAAATAGTGCCCTTCTCGTATACCCTAAGGGTCGGTAGGGAGGGTCACTAGAGTCAAAGGGTCTGTACCTTCCTCCTTGCCCTTCAGAACAGAACGTAGTTATTTTTAATGTCAAGATATGGAACTAACAGTCGTGTGCCTGATGGTAAGTTACACGCCTGACCATAACTGTGTCATTCAGAGCTATAAATCGCAAAGATCTGATTGGGTACTGCCATTGCGCCCTTCATTCTGAGATGCTAAGTTGACAAGTTCCGTGTTCTGTAATTTCAACCAGCACCCTTACCCTTCAAAACCGGAACACAGTAATGCTGACATTACTGCTTGGCGGCTGAAATATATACGAGTAAGGTGGCAGTACTTCCCTGGACGAACTCTTTCACAAGGAGCTCTACTGCTATTAAATTAAGAAGTTACAGCAATATCAAAGGTACACCCGCCGTATTGACAATCAATATGGCGGGGTACCTACCTCAAATTACCCGTTTTATTTAATAATTACAAAAACTTATTATATCAACAAATTATACTATACGAAACGCCAACTCGGCCTGCTGATTAGTTCCTGAAAAATAAGACTAAATTTGTTGAGAGTCAGATGGTTGGGTGTAGGTATCATTACGAATCCTGACAAATTTAGTACCAAACAAATGTACCTAAATTGTGCGTTCTGTTTAGTACCTATTCTTAAAAAAAATAGTACCTCAATCAGAACGAAATTAAAGCTAAATCAAAATTGTAAATATTGTCGTAATTTAAAAAAAAAAATCCCTTATTTATCAATATGGCGGGTACACGTTTGACATGTTAGTTAACTTCGTTCTGATGCTGATGGAGGTATAATTTTTTAAAGCACAAGTGTTAAAGTACAATAGTTAAATTTTTTAGTAACTAAATTTGTCACGATTCGTTAAGATACACCCACCATTCTGACTCTCACAAATCGCTTTTCTTCTAAGCGCGTTTATCGCGCGACACAATGACACTGCAGACCCCTCATAACTCGCCTCTAGGCTTGCATAGTTCATTCAGAACTACTAACTATTAGGAATATATTCCAGACACTAACCGACATGAACTAGTTCGTCTTGTACGGTTTTAATAGTTCGTCGTTCTTTTTAGTTCAGTACGAACTAGGAACTGTCTGCCTTGATAGTTCACCTGTCTTTTAGGCAGTAGAAACGGTGCGAGCGGGACAAATAGCGATCTTTCACTGCTTTTAGTACAAGTTCGAGTGGGATGCACGATTGAACGTTGCCAGCTCGTTCTAAGTCTTCTCTAATACGTATCTACTAATGTAGATACATAATTGTATTATGTATATAATATGTAAGCTTGCAAAAAAGTAAGTGCTCGTATGTTTTGGTAGGTATCTGTATGTATAATGTCAACCTACGTGTACGTGAAAGTATATGAAATAGTTGTATATATGTACACACGCCAGCACATCAAGCCACACATTGACGTATCTTGTTCCGTTGCACTGGAGGCGATTTTCGAACAAAAATGTGTAGTCTGGTGTGCCGTTGTCCGTACCTAAATATTGTAATATAATATTTTAAACACACCGTTATAACTAAAATTCTTGTTTTGTATAAACAAAAAGGATATTTAGTTAGAATGATAGTTTTTAAACATGTAAAATATGAAGGAAAATCAAATAGTACCGATTCCATACAAATTGCATTTTTAAATAATTTAGTACAGTGTATTATTGATCTCTTAATACGAGAAGTCCGTAGTAGTTCATGTGAATAAAATGACTAGTTTGGAGCGTTCATTCAGTGTCCGAGCAAGGACATGACGAACTAACTAACTATGGAACTAAATGAACTACAGGAACTAAAAGACCGACCTAGTTCAGTTGACCGATTGAACTAACTACGATCGCTCCCTCTAAGGGCCTATCAGGCACAAGTCTACTCGCCTCGCCGAATCCGCTTCGCTCACTCGTCACCATATTTGGCAGGATCCTGCCTTTTTGGCAGGATTATCCCCTTCGTTTTATCTTTGGCAGGTTGGGTTGACGTTTTATGAAATTGGCAGGATCTGACAGTATTAGCAATATAATCTGGCAGATTTGGCAGTACAGCGTTATCACGTGTTTAAAATATGTAATATGTTATTATAAAAAAATATAAATGTAAAATATCTCTTTTTTATCTATTTTTAGTCCATTATGTTATACAAATTAATTTGACAGTATTTTAGCATTTCTGCACTGAGAATGTGGCAGGATTTGTCGGTTTTCTTGCTACACTAAGGCAGGATCTCTGATTATAATATGGTCATACTGTACTCGTTAGTGGTGCGTGAGGATTCGCTCTGGGCTTTTTGGAGGGAAAAGTGTCGTTTTTATTTTGACTTTCAATTATTTTGTGAAATCTATTTTAAAGTGGTATAGGATAGTGCAATTGTGCCTTAATCGAAGATCAAAACGCGAAATTATACGAATCTCGAACTAAAATACCCGTATCGGCCCGTTCTAAGGAAGCCCGAGTCAATCCAAACACGTCGCCTCAAATTGCCTATCCTCTTTGTGGTGGCCATATTTACAGAAATATAATTAAACGTTTATGTTTTCGGCTGAAGGACTTTGTTTCCATGGCCAGCAATAATTTAAAAAAAAATAGTGGTACGTGAAAGCACTTCTAGGAAATTTACTATTGCGTATCACACGAAATCTGTACAAGGTATACGAAGTAGACAAAGTGTTCTAATTTAATATAAATTGCCCACATAATTATCTCGAGAAATAAAAAACAAGTTTTATTAAAAACAGCCGTAATATTTTATTAATTTATTTTTATTCAGTAAATGTTTTTTACTACACTTCGCAAATGGTAATGCATACAATAAGCATATAATTTTTATAAATTTGGGACCACATTCTGCTTGGGTTGTTGAAGGATCGACCCCCACGGACCCCCATAATAACGAAAAAACTTACTTATTTACGAAGACTCTACAAATTACAGAACATAAAAAATAAGGTATAAATAAAAGATACAGTAAATAAGTACAAAAATTCACACAAATAACTATGATCCCAATAAAGAATGATTTAAAATTTAAGCAACAAAACACTTCTGCATTTCAAAGGTTTCCCGCGCTTTTTTTGACAGTTAAGTTTTTTTGTACAGTTAAGTTAATGGGTGGTCTCTCTGTTCCTAGATCCTACTCTTTGGTCTGTTCTGTGGTGTATAGACATTTTGTAACATTCACCATTCACTGATCGACACCCGCTGGATTTCGTTGTTAATTTGATTTTTTAAAAGAAAAGCGAGTGAAATTTTTGTTACACAAACTTTTGATAGTAACAGTTTGGGCGGAAATTAGTATAACGTTGCAGATTGTTGTGGTTGATTGGTCGAATTTGTGAGTTTGGAAAAGCGAGGGTAAGCAAATAAAATGGAGTGGAGCTTGCCCGTGAATGAAATGCTCCGTGATGACATCACCATGATCACCCACACTCTCGTCGTGCCGCGTTTCCTCGGAGTTGCCCACGACTTCAGGTTTGTACCCTTGTGACACACCTACCCAGTCCCACAGTACTGCCTTAACATCTTATTAAAATCCGCCTACATTCAACAGCCTTCGAAAGCTGACATTGGCTTTTCCATTCTTTCTCGTAAATCTAAGTGCATCAATTAAATGTTTGATTTATTTCAAAGCAGCCTAATATTATCCTATGCTCTTATCTGTTATTGATATTGGTAACTTTCTTTTCAAATATTTTTGTCTACCCTCTCTGACATGCAATGCACACTGTATTATTTTTTCCTTTATCACAAGTGAGACCTATTATGTGCATGTTAGTTCTTAAGAAAAAGATGTGGATACACTTAAGCAGTCGATTGAACTGGGGATCTTACACTCTTAGTGGGTTCTGGTAATGTGGGTCACCTGGAGTTTCCACCCATATAACAAAAAATCCATATAACAAACAATGGGGATACAACACATTACAAACTTTGTGACATCAATACAATTGTAACAAATCCATTTAATCAACTGAAATGTGGCTACTATTGTATTGGATTTGCAACCATTGCCTGCTGTTGTAGGTGCGCTGTGCTTTCAAGGTACTTGTGCTAACAAAAGTTAAATAAATAGAATGACTATATACTTTTTATAATGTCATGACGTTTTGTCTGCCATCTGCTACCTAAAATGGAAACTATAGAAAACCATAACCCAGTTTTAGAATATTGAAATTGTTTAATGATATTTCAGCTATGCATTGTTAGGGTATGTTCCGAGAAGGCGAACTAATTTTAACTGTTTATATGAGAGAATATTGTGCTGCATTTTTTGGTATTTAAAATGGTTATTTGACCATTTGTCACTTAGCCATGTTTTAGTTAGTAGACGGCAGTTGTATAATCCACACATTGGAGGAAAATAAGACTTCAACCAATATAAAATGTTCAATCAATTTAAAGTCAGCCTGAACCATGTAGAAATGCTACATATCACGTTCAACCTCTTTTCCATTGGGTTAGGCAGAGATCACAGCCAGTTATAACGCTATGTAGGCATTAAAAAAAATTTAAGTCTTTGCTATATGCACAGTATACTTCTATAATTAACATACAAAACTTGATGCGTGAATAAAGGCAATTTTAATTTTATTTGTTTGTTTATTCTTGCAATGTTTAAAACAGCAGCGTAAAGTGCAAGTTTTGACCAAATCATGTAAATCAGCTTTATGCATTGTATTGCAGAATGATGCAGGACAGTCTATCACGTGTGATCAACACACTAGGCGAGGAATCGGCTGCAGAACAAGGCCTCACCAAAGTGATTACCACCACGGAGAAGTTACGCAACTCGCCCACGCATTTGCTGTATCTGCTCAAGGATGCGCATGCCAAGGGGTTTGTACCAGTTTATGCATATTTTCTAAGCAAGCAAGTACAACATTTATGGCCATTATTGGCAACATAGTCAATATAATATTATATAATAATAGTCCTGTGTTTGTTTCCTCTACTTGATTCCTGCAACAGTAAGGCTTAATTGGTCTGAAATAATTTGCTCAACTTTTGAGCTCTTATCATAGTGGGCAGGTTTTCTCTTGTATTTCTTCACTGCTAAAGCAATTGTTTAACCAGAAATATTAAATGCAGCAAGGAAATGATGACAGCAAGACTAAGAGTGATCACTACCTGCAAGAAATCTAACCCAAATATTCTGAAACCTTTATTAAGGTTTTCACTGTTACTTTTTTTAAAGTATTTATATTAAACAGGTCATATGTTTAAGTAGTGAATTGCTGACTGCAAGTTACCCAATTTAAAATTTGTGTATATAACTTGTAGTAGTGCATATATTGTGTCCTTGTTAATTGTGCGTACAACCTGCATTTCTTCAGTTTCACTCAAAAGAAAAGTTAGTATATTTTGTATTTAATCAACATCAATCTTGACTGACATTCTTTCATAGTAAAGCGACAATCGTAGGTAATAATATAGAGGAGTTTGCAAACATATGTGTGTGCTATGGAATCTTCTATTATTTGAAACAGCATAGTTAAATGCGATGTCATTTGAACCAAAGATGCTCCATTAATGGCGTGACTGTAAATTGATAGCAGCAGTTTGCGAGTTGTATTTGCATTGTATATTTTCACTATAGTGTATGCAATATAACAGTGTAGTGTTTCTGTTCTAACAAATATTTGCTTGCTATTATTATATATCAAGCCTTACAAGACATACTGCTGAGCGAAAAGTTAAGGTCATTTAGTAATTCAGGGCCAATGGTTCACATGTTTTTGAAGAGTTTTGTACCCATTCTGACCTGCAAGTTTTAACTTTTGGTTTGTTGGAATGTCTTCATCTTAAGGGCACCAAAAACACGGAGTGCTGGTAGCTGGATTTGAATTCGATCCACTCGCATGAAAGGCAATTCTCCCCTCTAGATTGCAACTGCTTCAATACAATTATCTTAATGTGAAAAATGTCGCAGGGGTAAAGGCGAGGTCATCGGTATGCTGAAGGTGGGGCGAAAACGTCTATTCCTATTCGACGAGCGCGACAAAATGCGCGAGGTCGAGCCTCTATGCGTCCTCGACTTCTACGTCAAGCGCGATCGGCAACGACGCGGAATGGGCCGCGCGCTTTTCGACCACATGCTGCTCGTGCGTAACGCAACCTCACCACACCCGCGCTCTCAATACGAGCTGGACATTACTAACTAATTACCTTGCACAGGACCTCGGTGTACGTGCTGAACAGTTAGCGGTGGATGGGCCTTCTCCAAAAATGGAGCAATTCTTACGTAAAAACTACGGTGTGGAGCGGCTGGTGCGCCAAAATAACAACTTCGCCATCGCGCCGTCGTTCTTCGACTCCGTCGAGGACATAAGGTGCGTGCTGATGACATCATTCCGGGGTTAACGCTCACTCATTTTGTATCTAAACAACTTTAAAAAGGGAGCTTCAGGTCTCGATTATTATGTACGTATTTCCGCGATCTTCTCCAAAACTACTGAAACGAGCGTGCTTTTTTCCAGCATCGTCGCAAAAGGGGTTACCTTATTCCGGCAAACCCTTTCGTCAATCTCAAAAAACTACAGAACTTTGATTAGATTTGATTGTAGGTACCCAAAAGAAGTAATTCTTTATTGGGATTCTTTATTACGAAGACAATAGATTTATTTTACAAGGTACAATCTTCTTCCTGTCCTAATCCACGCTAGGTGGGATCGGCACAACAAGGTATAATCTGAAGCGAGCGTGCTTTTTTCCAGCATCGTCGCAAAAGGGGTAACCTTATTCCGGCAAACCCTTTCGTCAATCTCAAAAAACTACAGAACTTTGATTAAATTTGATTATAGGTACCCAAAAGAAGTAATTCTTTATTGGGATTTTTTATTACGAAGACATAATAGATTTATTTTACAAGGTACTATCTTCTTCCTGTCCTAATCCCACGCTTGGTGGGATCGGCACAACAAGGTATAATTTGGAAGCCAAATTTTACATGACAGTGTGTCGTTAGCTTTGATACTTGATACTTAGAGGTGGTTTGCATATTAATCAATGTTTCAATGCAAGCAAATTAGCACATAATAATGCTGTTACTTTTGCATGATGATATTAGGAATTATGTGGATTATTAACGCTTGTATGTCGCGTGCATATTCCGGTACACTCGAGAAAAAACGCGTGGGCTGTGGATCAGAATGATTACATGGAATTAGTGCTGAATGTTATAACACAGGTTACATTCTGATTTTATTAGCATTAATTTTCACTCATACGCGACCCAATGCGGGTTGAGAACTCTACATATCTAGGACATGCTTGGGTTTCCTCACGATGTTTTCGTCAATGAACTTATTTGTAATATGATAATCACACATTTTTGTTTTAGGTTTTCACACACTTATAGCACAAAACTTAGCCACACAAATGTACATACGTACACAGAAAAAAAGGATTTCTACTAATAAGAAAGAGCAATTTCTCAAAATATTTGCTAATTCTGAAAAAATATTTATTAAAAGTAATAAAATATTGTCACTACAAAAATACTGCTTATCTTTTTCTAATACAATTTTACTCTTAACTTTATTCTAACTTTGAGACAAATACGTTCACTTCAAGATTTTATTTCATTTCTAATCAATTAATTGGACATTACTTATATCAAGAAATTTTTACCTCTTACATCAAATTTAAATAATCTTAAATGAATTCAAAATTTCTTGGGTGTATTTTAAGAAAATATATTCTTAAACAAAAAAAGAAGTAGTTTTCTATTCAGATTAATATTCTAAATTCTAGAGTATATTCTTAAAGCAACATTTCGTTGCGTTTTCATAGTCAATCTTGTCGTGACATGTCGCCGAAGGCGCACGCGGTAACGATTACTTTTACTTATGCTTGTAATCATAAAAATCATAAACAGTCATTTATCCAAAGAAACAATACGTAGTATCTCTAGTTTGTTAGGGTGTTCTTTATAGTCATAATTTAAGAAATTTGGTTACAGCATGAAATCAAACTACACTTGTAACAAGTATAACATGCAATTAGTTCCATCACGCCACTGCTAGATGGCATTAGATGTACTCTGAAACGCGCTATCGTTTTGTTAACTTCAATAGTATAAAGTCATCTCATATATTTGGGATTGTTAGTGCTTTCTGCCGCTGTAGCATTTATACGGCACTGGATGGTCCTCAAGTATTTGAGAAGATTCCATATTTCCATCCTATTTCTGCTACTTCAAGGTTTGGCACTGTTGGGTCCATAACCCTGTAAATTTATCCTTTTTGATATTAGAAAACATAAATCTTCAGTCAAATAATTAAGTACCTCTCAATTTTTCATTCTTTTTTTTTTTTCAAATCAAAATCGGACATTTCTAGTAACAAATAAATATTTTGTTGAATCTAGAGTGGCTTTGTGACTTGAAGTAAATTAATTTGCTCTTGGATTAAATATTTCTGTCTTGTAACGAAAATACACTTTTGAGACGTTTTTTTACTATTATCAAGTAATTATTCTCTAGCGTCTATAGGGAGAAGATCGTTTTGTTGGATTTAATAAATTTGTCTTCATAAAAAGAATTTTGTCTTTTTCTAAGTAATCTGTTTTTACCGTGTAGGAACCTTTGTCTGGCTAAGTTTTGTGCTGTGAGAAGTGTTTGAACAAAAGTGGTTAAAAATGTTCATTTATAAGGTTCCACAATAATGCATAACGGTTTGAAAACCATAGATTTTTTTATGCATTCATCTGTCTATATTAAGACCCAAGTTTTTTGTACTGCTACTGTAGTGGCCTAAAGAATGCAGCCTAGAAAAGTATAATTATTTATAGTAACAATAGTAAACATTGTCCTATTACCTTTACTAAACGTACTCTGACATGGAATCGAAGTCCAAAAATGTAAATAAATTTAATGCCATTACAAAAAGGATTTTAAGAATAGTGGAAATGTCAAAAGATGAAAAATTAATGCATGTTTTATATTGTTATTATGCAAGCAATGTATTATCAAATCATAATTTATATTTCATAAGATAAGCTCAGAAAACTGATCCCAGTGGAAATATTTTTATCCTATTAGCGATGTTTCGGGGATGCACAAATTTTGGTTGGCCTTTTTGATTAATCTCTTTTTTTATTCAGTGTATAAACACAAGTTGTTTTAACCAGAAGCTATAGAAACTATAACTTATTGCTATAATATAAATACAAAATTATTTCAATTATAATACATGTAATAGATTTTATGTTTTATTAAAAATAATATTTGTGGTTAAGAATAATGAAAATTATAAATTGATTTTTTTTAATCTAAAGATATATTATATTAATATAAAGACAATAAAAATAAAATCTAGATTTTTGGTCAATAGGGATGGATAACGGGTCAGGTCGTCGGTTTGCATCCCCACCTGAACGAACTGCATCACCGCAATCAAAGATTTATTCCTAATCTAAAAAGCAAATCTGAGATGGTTTTTTGTGCCGGGCCAGTTTCAATTCCATTATTACTCGTGTTATAATGACTAGAAACTTCATAAACGAACCGGAAAAATGATCTGAGATGTCACTTTGACAGTGACACTTGTTTGTTTATATTTTTGGACTTCGATTTCACCTCAGTATACATGACTAATATATGTATATACTTGTAACAGATGTTGGACGATCACAAGAAACATTTTGAATTAAGTTAAGCCCGTACACGCGCGTCAGGTTAGTCGTATGAATACTATAAGTCCTACTTAGTAGTAAAACGAAGATAAAATTTATACTAGTTCATGTGTTTTGAGGAGTGAAGTCGCAATCACGAGAGCGGCGAAAAGATATTTATTAATCCCAGTGTCCCTAAGGCCTTATAGTACTCTAGAAAAATATACAACTTTTTATCCTAATTAATAATAATAATAATATTAACGCACACACTCAACATAGCCCCGCACTGGGGAAACCCTGTGTCGCAGGTGCCAATGGCCACACACATAGACAACCACAAATTACACCCAAACTCACGAGAGAAATAAATGTAGGCCATAGAGATATTTCTCCCGGCCCGGGTGTCGAACCTGGAACCTCTGCGTGGCAGTCGGCATGATAACCGTTCGGCCACAGAGGCAGTTATTATTGATACAAGGATGAATGGAGGAAGAACAACACAAAGAAAATATCCTTCGTCTGACTGGACTCGAACTAGCGTCTGTTGTCACGCCGGGGCCACAGTTCTTACTGAGCTACAAATCGAGCCACCAGTTCTAACGAACTTCTCTAAGTTCTTGTTGCAGATCTCTATATTGGGTAAATGATACCTGTGAGAAACTTATGAAATTTTCTTCACTCAGCTAGGTTCTTCACCCACAGGAATAAATCTAGATAGAACGGCGATGTTGCACTTTTTTTAAAGAGATCAAACATGTCATCTTTTTGCAAAACTCCGCCCGCCCACTACGTGATTTTGAGTGCATAATAAATAAGTGAAGTAACATAAATATTTTGTTGAAATCTATCGGTATCGATGTTTGTTATTCAGGTAATAAGAAAATAAAACAATATGATAGTAACATTACATTTTAATAGGTACGTGTTTTAAATACGTGAGGTTGTACCTCCTACAAATACCAAATATGTAATAGGCTTTACAGGTTGATATATAATATATAATTGGTGATTATATATATATATAATCTATCGTAAATGTGCACTTTTTTTATTATTTGTTTTATTCAAAGATATAAAATATAATATAGCTATAAAATAAAACAAGAGCCGCGCATCAAGCGAAAGCTGTCTGATGAAACAGAGAAGTTAATGAAGAAAAGATCGAGCCTAGGTTTACATAAAAGTAGCGTAACTTTTAGAATGAAATACAAACAAGTAAAGGGAAGTATAAGGAAAGATGTACAAAAATATAATCTAAGTTAGATAGAAAGTGACCTAAGCAATTACTGTTCACTAAAAATTGCGAAGCAAGGTATTGCGAATGGAAAATCATGGATTTCTAGTTTGAAGGACGAACACGGAATAAAACACCAAAACAGGGAGAAAATCTAATAATTTCTACTGAATTTTATAAAGCCTTGTATTCTAAGCCCTCTACCCCAGAGGGATCACAGCCGATTGAAAATATATATTCATGTTCGGACACAATACGTCTTATTACTGACTCCAAAGTTCATGCTGTATTCAAAAGCATGAAATGTAACCGTGTACTATGAGAAGATGGTATAAGCACTGAGGCGCTCAAATTGGGTGAACATGCACATTTTCCTCATGTTACCAGCTTGTTTAACATCATCTTAAAAACAGGCATCTTTCGCTACCAATTTTGCCATTCTAACATTATTCTCCTACACAAAAAAGGTGACAAGTCCGACATCCATAATTACAGACACATTAGCCTTGTCTCTCACCTGTACAAGGCATTAATCGAAGTAATCGAGTACCCCATTGGAAGGTTACTGGACTTGGAACAACCACCAGAACAAACAGGATTCTGAAGAGGACTTTTCACCACCGATCACCTCCACGCCATCAATCAGGCAATAGAGAAGCACACAGAATTTAAAATCCCACTCTATCTTGGCTTCGTGGATTACGCGAAGGCATTTGTGTCAATAGGTCACAACGCCATATTCACCGCTTTGTCCAACCATAAAATAGATCCAACTTAAATTTGACTTATTTGACTTAAGAACAATATTTTTTTAATGACAAAGTCGCGTCATCGTACGAATAAAGTGGATGAATAGTCACAAAACTGCCAATAAAACATCATACTTTTAATATTTTAGTAAGCTTACTTTAAGCGCGTCATGCTACGAAAAGTGAATGTAAGGTTAAAATAATATTGTTTTTAGAGGTTCTGGTAGGCCTCCAGGATTTTAAGTTATTGAAAATGACTTAACCGTGAAAGGTGATGTTTCCTTTTAACCGGCTGACACTCGCTCTTTAGTTTAGGCAGTTAGAAACAGCACAATATGGCAAGTGCAAGTAAACGGGCCATTCTCAAAAACGGACTTAAAATAAAAAAAAAATGTTTTCTGATATTATTCAAAGTAGTCCCAAATGAAACGTACCGTATACTACAATATAGCTATTATCACTATAGTTTTTATGAAAAAAAGAAAAAACGCCTCCACGGAAGTGACACAAATCCATGGAAATTGTGTCAGGCAGGCTATTTTTGAATCGTACCTTATAGGTCATCGCACCAAAATTATTATCCCGGAAGTGTCACGCTGTCAAAAACTTTCAAGATGGCATTGTGTTTGTTGTCTGTAATTGTTCAGAAACTGTGTTGACTGATTTAATAAATTATGGCTGCGTTCAATAAGTTTATGCATGGAGGTGACAATTTTTTTCATGCACAAACGTTATGAAATATTTTGAATCCATTATTTTGTTTATGTTGCAATAGCGTTTTTTAGAAAGTTTATTCTATGTATTATCGTAATATAGATTACTTTATTTATTACAGATAAATATATTTAATTTTAATTTGTATAATTGTAAATGGACTTTACACACGACATGGAAGTGACATTTTCGTCACTTTCTTAATGATGATTTAAATAAATATTTATATTGTTTAAATATAAATAAAAATCATATTAATATAAACTACATCGATTAATTTTAAATATGAATTGATTAAGTAATACAAGTATATCGTTTTTTAATATATATGCACAAAAAAAAATTGCAGAAATGTGAATGGTCCAAACAAGAATCTACGCGTACTGAGGGAGCGGGGAATCTTGATGATATTTTAAGATTATGACTCGTGTGTCCCGCCCACATCGCCGTTCTATCTAGATTTATTTCTTTGTAGGTATCTACAATACCTATTTATTATGTTAGTTCTAGACCTAACATAATAAATAATAATAAACTAATGCGCACTGCATTCACTGCGGTCACAAAAATTGTATATCATGTTAGAAAAACATCACGGTATTGAATAAAATAAATATTATTCTCCTAATGATTATTTTAAGGGAGAAAAATATTTCCTATGATTCCTAATTTTCCCTACAAATCATGCTTGGACGGAGAATCAATAATTTGAAATTACAATTTCTGAGTAAAACTAAGTTTAAAACGTGTCGTCGCTTAGTGTGACTCGGATTAATCAAATTTATCTTTGTATAATGTGGTGTATAATAAAAATAATATGTTTTGGGCACTTCGTCGCGGCCGTTGTGCGCTGCAGTTCGTCAGGTCGCAGCACGCCATCATGTGTCGAGCGTCCCGTCGTGCCTTCTCTCAGCCGCTATGCCGCGTACAAGCCGCAGTCCGCCATCGCTGATGTAAGTACCTCTTTGTTCAGTCATGTCGTATCGTTACGTACTGTACGTACAATTTCAATACTTAGGTCGACGGCAATGCTTAGCTTAGGTTGTGCAGTGGCTATGACAGGTCGCAACGCCGTATCTCCAGCAGGTTACCACTTGATAGCGTTTTTTATATACAGTGTGTATGTGGTACAAAAAAACCGGGGATGTGGTACAAAAACTTGTATAACCAGTGTTCGGAATAGGTAGATTATATTTACCTAAACTCCCTGAGACGGAAATTGGAGACTTCCTTGCGACGACATTCATTTGTTCCCGACTTTTTCGGGACTCGGGACATCACTAAAGTACATTAAAAATTAACGCTATTTGGTATAGGTAGGTATACTACCAATCACCAAATTTTCGGATTATTCATGAAATATCCGAAAAAAATTGTTTTACTTGATACATAAAATGTGTATTCCAAAGCTTGCCACACTTTCGGGGAACGGTAACCGTGTCGTAAGCCTTAACAAAGTGAAACTATGTTGAAGTTAAGTAAATTAGGTTATTAGTAATTAGTAAATTAGATATATTTACAGAGGTCATTCTAAAATAAAATAAATAAAAACATCCTAAATTCTTATTTTTTATTTCATTCCGGTAACCAAGTTTGATCCAAAGGTCATTGACTTGCACTACCCGTGTCACAGGTACCGGCAACCATTTGAACAATGATCTATGCGCAGAATGCGCAGAAAATATGATTTTTAGATCTATTTGGTGGCAGGGTACGATTAGAGACGGGGAGCGTATCGTATCGAGAATGTGATTGGTAGATTATCAGTCGACATCGCGCATACGTTCTAGTTTCTCACGAAATGCAACGTGGTGTGATGTAAACAAGAGTTAGTGCATAAAAAAAACCGCTACCATGTGCATTAACCATCAAGTGCGTTCTTATGGCATGATATGAAACGTTTAGTTTACGCAAATTACGAGTGTCGAGAATTGCGCGCAAAAACGTCTTTAGTTTCGTTCTGCTTTTTCTGTTGTGAAGAATGTGCTAAGTTGAAACGAAACTCTGCATATCTTTGGCTGGCTCCGATACGGAGCTTACCACCAGCTGTGAATCTAGGTAGACTAGCACTACTTTCGTGTAACCTAAAGTTGGTAAGTACCAAATCTAAATTACGAACAATCTTTTTTCAATCAACTTTTCCAACTAATCTATTAAATTATAACAATACTAGTACATAAACATGATTGAAAAAATAGGTAAACAAGCGATCGAGAAAGATTACGTATCGCTCGGTGAAGCAAGTGGCGGGGTCACTGTCTTCTGCGGTGAACACACTTGGGGAACAATTTTACAAAACGTTACTGAGTGCCGTACCCAAGATCGAAATTCATTTGGTCGATTAACATGAGGTCGAATGAATGTTAGATTATTGATGATCGGATAAACGAATGACCCAATCAAGTTTAATCGAAAGAACTTTGTGCTTTTATGTTATTGATCGAAAACATTACTTGTCGATGAACTTTTGGTCGAAAGAACTATTTACTTTTGTGGTACTGATCGATAACATTATATGTCGATCCACGTTTGGTCGAAAGAATGACAGATCTTCCTTTTGGTGATCGAATTAATCATTTAATTTAAACGTTATGTCAAAAGAACAGTAAGTATTGTAGTGTGAAACTACGGACCCCTATCATCTTCATCTCTCATTATACGTTTTCTAGAAAACGCCCTTGCTTTTCCTGATTCCTGAAAGAGTTCCAAGTAATATTTACTATAATATGAATGTCTAATTTACTTAAATTTCTTTCTTTCTTTCTTTAGTCGTCATCCGCTCCAGATGAGAAAGAAAAAATGTTGACCTAGACTTATTTATAAGGAGTAGTCAGCCGCTCCAAAGTTGATGCTAAGAGCAGTAGAGCTCGAAGCAAAGAGAGGCCTAAGAGCGGAAGGGCTCGGGGCAGAGGCGGCTCGTGGGAGTTCACTTACCTACTTTAAATAAAAAATGAAACTCACATTATAGTGTTCGAGCCTAGATACAATTAGCCAGAATATTGAACAGAATATTTTTTTAATATTTTTAGATGATTTACAGTCAATTCGGGTAACTTTGAACATTTTTTGGCGTTTTTCTAATAATTTCAAATTTAATTATGTTTCTTAACAATTACTTTATTAACTGAATAGTGTTCTTTTAAGCCCTTTTTTCGTTATTATAGAAGGAATTTAGTAATTATTCAACAAAACTGTTCTAGATTTGCTCCAAAAGTCACATTCAAAGTTGCCTTGAATTTTGGGTAACTTTGAATAAGATTAGCCTTCGATATGGAAACCGTATATTTTCTAGATATTTTACAGTTTGTGGAAGATTATACGACATATTCATATTTTTTAGATGTGAAACTGTCCAAATATTCCTGACAGTGTGTTCAAAAACGACATTTGACTTGGTATTGCCATAATAAAACGAGACGAACTAATTTAGTTGAAATGAAAAACTTGTTTTTTTTTTTTAGATTTTTTAATTAATGCGAATAAAAATGAAAATTTTCTGTTTAATAATAATTTCTACGCTTATTTAGCTATCAAACGAGATCAAAATGAATCACCTATAACAATTATTTTAGGCAATTATTTTAAGTAAATACATAACAAATATTCACCCCACTCATTAAATAAAATGTCGTCATCAATATAAATACGGCCGTCTTTTCTAGATAGCTGTTGCTCTTTTATAATATTCACAATATCGGCTTTATTAACTTGACATGTCTCAACGCTAGAGGGCCAAGACCAACCTCCTAAAAAGCATTTTTGGAGCACTGAGACAGTAATTTCCAAAGGAGTAACTTTTAGAACTCTCCCTGGAAATAGACTACCCTCTTCTCTAAAAACACAGTCAAACACATTCAAAGTTACCCAAATTTCTCTGTTTGGTAACGTCGTCAAAATCTAATTCGTTTTACGCGTAAATACAAAACCAAATTAAATTATTCTTTAAAAAAGCGATATATAAACCTCTACTTAAGTGTGGAAACCAAAACTTACCAGTCAATATTCAGATTTATATATTTAATTCCGATTCTAAAACTGAGCAACAAATCACACCAAACTACTTTCGCCAAGAAAAAACCGCGAAAGTTTAAAAAAATACAATTTAACATTACTTTTTTCTTTCATAACTTTCGTTTAACAATTTTGTTCCGATTTACACAGTTTCAATACTAAAAATAAAAGATTGTCACACATAAAATAAATTTATACATCTTTTACGCAACTACGTTCAAAGTTACACCACGATTCAAAGTTACCCGAATTGACTGTAGCATTATTTCTATTATTAATTTCTTAAATAATATGGCGTGAATGCAAATCAGTGGTGGTCATATAATTAAGAATGCTTCATAATACGCCACCATTTTGATATACAAATGTTCATAATAAACATAATAACCCTTCCTGGAAAATATTGACTATAGTGCTAGCTAGTGACTATAGAGGCTGGACAAACAATTAAGAACGAAGTAGGGACTTGACTGTAGCATTCACAATATTTCAATAATTTGAGAAGTGGTATATTTTAATTAATTTAACAACGATTTCTTAATAATGTAATGATAAATAAAAAATGAATTATTTAATATTTAATAGCCTGTCCTGAAGTGTGGATAACGGGTATGGTAGCGGCGCGGCGCGGCATCGACTCTATTAACTCTATTACAGTTTTCAAGTGAAAAAGAGTTCTATTCTTCTAAAAACGCAGCGTACAATTTATTCACGTTGCTTCGCCAACTGTTTGTCAATTTCGTTTTGACTGGACACCATAGATGTTCTATTGGATTAAGATCTGGGCTGTTTGGTGGCCGGTCCAACACAGTTACCAGTTAGCTGTTGAGGAATCTTCAGTGTAGGCTGTATTATACTATATAATTAATAAATTATCTGTCATCACCGTACGGTGGCTTACGTTCTTCAAGGATGTGTTTTTATTGGTATTGGGTCATATTACGTTGTATCAGCCTAATAGTTCCATAACCCGAAAAGCAACTCCAAATTTTAATGTTTCCACCAACGTGCTTCACCGTCTTTTTTGTATATTTTGGATTAAATGCCATGTTCTTAGCTCGGCGTACATACTGCTTGCCATCAGAGCAGTCTCTTAATTTTAGTTTCATCGGAGAAAAGTATATACTTCCACTGCGCCTCTAACCAGTTTCCATACTTCCTTGCAAACGCAAGTCGGGCCTGTCTATGTGTCACTATGGGCACCTTCCTTGTTACTCTCCCAAATAAGTGTGCCTCCACCAAGCGTCTTTGAACGGTGCGGCCAACGGCCAATGAAGATGATTCTAGTGGTGGACAAAAGTAACCACATATCAAATCACTTTAATACAGAAAATACATTCAATCAAGGTCTGTAATACAAAAACATGCACCTTATTAATGTGACATTTCGTATTTTATGAAGTGACAAACACTTGAGGTGTGGGGGCGGCAATTTTATTTTTGTATGAAGAGTTTTTTTTATAAAATATAAGTGCGCATTTGACCTCCATCTCACCTGATGGAAATTGACGATGAGGCTGGCGATGGAGCATGCACACCTAAATAATGTCTATTCACTCTCGCCTTGAAAAGACCCAAGTTATAACGTTCAGAGAACAAGTCTGCAGGCAGGGAATTCCATTCCATAGCCGTTCGCCATATAAATGTTGAAGCGTAACGCTTCGTGCGAATCTTTGGAATATCCATAACATTGGGGTGGAACCCAAGCCTACGCCCAGTCCCCCGGTGATGGAAAGAGGAAGGCGGAATTAAATCGTGTAATTCCATCGCACACTCTCCGTGATATATCCTGTAAAATACCGATAAGCAGGCAACTTTACGGCAGTGTTCAAGGCTCTGCAGCTCCGCCTTCACTAATTGCGAGTCACCTATAAGTGTCTTGGCACGGTTGTCAATTGAATCTAAAGTGGCCAGTTGATATGTAGCAGAGCCATCCCAAAGGTGGCAGCAGTACTTCATGCACAATCGAACTTGTGCTTGGTACAGCTGAAGCAACTGTTCCGGTGTAAAGTAACGCCTCACCCTGGAAAGGATCCCAAGCTTCCTTGCTGTAAAAAACAATCAACTATATAGTTGATCCACCCATATATATATATATATGGGTGGATCAACTATTTATTGTAACAGTGTCCTTTTTTTTAAAAAAATCACAAAATGAACAATGTGTACTTAAAGGTCGGTTTTGAAGCTTGATAATCGAATCAGATTGTTTATAATTACGACTGTTTATTAAAATGTTTAAAATTCCAAAATAATTAATGTATAAAATGTCGTGACCAGTAGTCAAAACATAGATGTCATACAAATTCCACCTGTCCCCAAGGAACACAGCACAATGAAACGACGATGTTGTCTAAGAATTTTCCTCCACTTGTCTGTATATGTAGTATCGGTAATGTGCTTTAATATACATGCAGTCTAAATCTTGATTTGCGAGAGCTTTGATTTAGTTTTCAGTAAAAAAACACAGTTTGAATAATTGTCCCCTTTTTAACAACAAAGCGCATTGTAGCCCGTAGCTCGCAGCGTGACAGCGTGTGTTTATTGCGCGTCTCCGGAGTGACGACGAAATTTCGGTAAGTAAATAACTTTTTATACAAATTTTATTTTCATATTTGGATATTTAAGTCTGAAATGCTTTACATGCCTGTGTTACGTCGTTTCCATAAAAATTGTTGAATGAAAAATAATTTAAAATCGTACTTTGTCTCCTGACAAACTACGTCGACGTCACGACGTCACGAAAACTGTGACTCAAGAGACAATTTTGTGGCGCCAAGTGATTTTCTATACTAAAGATTCCGTTATAAGTAAATACAAAACATAATTAACTAAAGAGCCATTCATAAATGAAAATCTAAACTTAGCAAACGGAAATTCTAATGGTGTTTTTGAAATTTTACTTTATATATACCGATATTTCAAAAATGTACTGAAACTGAATTGAACTTTAGATACTTTTAGTACTTTTTTTAGTAGAAAGCTAGAGCTTCTGTTAAATGAACGTGTCTCAGGCACAAATTCATTATACATTTTTAAAGCAATTGTTAATTTATTTACAAAAAAAAATTAAATCAGTTTGCTTACGATTGTTTAATACTACCATTACATAACCTAACTACATAAAATTTATTTATTGCAGTTACCATGCCACTGTCGCAGCTGAGAGGCAAAGACGATATAAGAAAAATATTAAAAAAGTCCCTGTAATTTTACAGGGACTTTTTAATATTTTTCTTATGAGGAATATAAAAGAACATCAAGCGTGATTCAATTTTTCCAGTTATTGTTTATTTTTCCATGATTATTCTAGGTATAGAACCAGCGGCTGATTGTTATATTTTTAAGATATTTTTTATAAGCTTTATTGTCCAACAAATCGACTTTACGTATGTCGTACAAATAATTGTGTCTCTTCGGGCTCACAAATTGTCCCCATTTTGTGTGATATTTTTTATGCAATTTTAATTTAACTAAAAAGTTATAGAACAAAGTTTTGTACATAACAACCTTAAAGAATGACGATCGGTAGCTACATATTAAGTGCATCTTCTTTGTGTTTCTAGGAACAGAGTTATAAGACAAGTTTTCCAGCTCATTTTACTCTGTGACTCCGGAGACAAAATGTGATCTATTTTTAAAAGAACGAGGCTTTTTTTATTTATTTATGATTAGCGCCATATTGATTCATTAATATAGTTATTGATATTAAAGTACAGTGCTTGATTACAAAGTTGGTTTTTATTTACTTTTTGTCATAACTTATATATGTTAGGTAGGAGACGTTATAAAGTGTCATTTCTGAAATTGTTACTTTGTTTTTGTTTTGTTTTTTCACGTCCTTACGTGTTATTTCTGTCCAGTAGTTTGTGGTAATCCTGGGAGTGGAGAACACGGTTCAGGTGGTGCTGAAGTGGTCCACACTCGACGGCCCAAATTGTTTACAATACTCAAAGTACGGTAAAATCTGTATTATGCCTTGCCTTCCCTTGATTTGAGTAGTCTGCTCGGACCACCGATGCGAAACGCACGTCTTGTTAGCTCTTCATCATCATCATCATCATCATCAGCCTATTGCAGTCCACTGCTGGACATAGTAGATTCGTGGTTAACTCAGCACGTTTGTACAACAATATCAATAAAAAAATTAATATCTGCAAATTACAGCTCCATATCTGTAAAAAGGCTGTGACTAACTGGTTACTGTCACTGACTTATGAGGAAACGGAGAACATATCTCACCATTAATTTATATACCTATTTCTATACCTCCTAATTATTATTTTCATTATTTTGGACAACTATTTTATATATTCATCTCACTAAAAACCTAAAAGATTTATAGATATTAATATTATTCTAGGTTACGCCCTAACGGGTATTCAATAATCAGATGGTGTGTATACTTCCATACATATACAAATACACACACATAATATATATTAATTTACTTAATATAATTAACATTTTTATATTTATTTAATGTTATTTTATATATGAATAATTATTTAATATATTACATTATACATTATATATATATATGTAATTATATTCACATACATAATTACATTTATAAATTCATTCATTTCTGTACTAGGTTTATTATTAAGATTAAAGTACAATGGAAGAGCGGGCCTTCCTGATACAGGTAGATGATACCTAAAAGG
Source organism: Hyposmocoma kahamanoa (assembly GCF_003589595.1). Taxonomy (NCBI): domain Eukaryota; kingdom Metazoa; phylum Arthropoda; class Insecta; order Lepidoptera; family Cosmopterigidae; genus Hyposmocoma; species Hyposmocoma kahamanoa. Next base: position 15,977,709 of record NW_020653200.1, on the reverse strand, counting down.
AAGACCCAATTGTAAACTCTAATTTTAAGTACATGTAAAAAAGAAATAAACATATTTTTCATTTTCATTTTTCATTTTTCACATAGGCCTCCCCTAATGCACGCCATTTCGCCCTGTTCTCGGCTTGACGCATCCATTTCCTGCCAGCAATCTTCCGCAGATCGTCACTCCATCTGGCTGGAGGGCGTCCCACACTACGTTTGCCAAGTCGTGGTCTCCACTCAAGAACTCGTTTACCCCAGCGGTTGTCGGTTCTTCGGCAGATATGTCCAGCCCACTGCCACTTCAGCTTGCTTATCCGAAGAGCTATGTCGATTACTTTGGTTCTCTGTCTGATGACCTCATTACGGAGTTTATCTTTCAGAGAAACTCCGAGCATAGCTCGTTCCATAGCTCGCTGAGCGACTTTAAACTGGTGGACTAGCCGTATCGTGAGTGTCCACGACTCAGCTCCGTACGTTAGAACTGGTAGGACGCACTGGTTGAAAACCTTTGTTTTTAAGCTCTGCGGGATGGGTGACGAAAAGACTCGACGTAGCTTCCCAAACGCTGCCCACCCAAGCTGAATCCTCCTCCTGGCCTCCTTCTCGAAGTTATTTCTACCTAACTGCAGAATCTGCCCGAGGTAAGTGTATTCGGAAACAACTTCAAGAAGGTGGCCATTGACGCAGATGGGTCTCGGATCAATGTGGTCATTGATCATGACTTTGGTTTTATCAAAGTTCATGCCGAGACCAATCCGCCGCGAGGCGGATGCTAGGCTGTTCAGCATCTGATCCAGTTCCTCCAGCGATTCTGCCATTAGGACTATGTCATCTGCAAATCGCAAGTGTGAGATGTACTCGCCGTTTATGTTAATGCCCATCCTTTTCCAGTCCATCGTCTTAAACATATCCTCCAATGCAGCGGTGAACAGTTTCGGGGATATGACATCCCCCTGTCTCACCCCACTGCGTAATTGGATAGGTTCAGACTGCTGGTCCTGTACTTGGACACTCATGGTAGCAGCATCGTAAAGACATCTCAACACTTGTATATAACGATAGTCCACTTGGCACCGCTGTAAGGATTCCAGGACAGCCCAGGTTTCGACAGAGTCAAAGGCCTTCTCATAGTCCACGAAAGCTAAACACAGGGGCCGATTATACTCTTCGGACTTCTGTATAATCTGCCTCACTGTGTGTATGTGGTCTATGGTGCCATATCCTCCCCGAAACCCGGCCTGTTCCGGTGGCTGAAACTCGTCGAGTCTTCTTGCGAGGCGATTCGTGATGACTCTAGAAAACAGCTTGTAGACGTGTCTCAGGAGTGAGATGGGTCGGTAGTTTTTCAGTACAGTTTTATCTCCCTTTTTAAAGAAGAGAACTACAATACTCCTGTTCCACGCCCGTGGAGTTCTCCCGCAGTGAATGACCAAGTTAAAGAGCTTCTGAAGTTCCTGGATAATAGGAACTCCTCCAGACTTCAAAAGCTCCGCAGTAACTCCGTCTTTACCGGGGGCTTTTCCATTTTTAAGCTGTTTTAGAGCCAACACGATCTCGTCTTGACTGATTTCTGGCAGGTCGTCGGTATAGTGGCGCGTCAAGGTGGCTCTCAAATCGTGATTGTCACGCTGGACCCGAGGCGCATTTACAGCGTACAAACGGCCATAGAAGTCCTCTATCTCGGCGAGTATCTGCGGCTTTGACGTAACGGTTAGGCCATCGTGCGTTGTAAGCTTCGTCAGGTGGCTCCTTCCAAGCTGCTGAGTGAATACTTTGGACCCTCGGTTTCGCTCTATCGCCTCCTCAATGAGGCGTGTATTGGAGCTCCGAAGGTCACGCCGTACCATCTTCGCAATCTGCTTGTTTAGGTATGACCTCTGTGACGAAGTGGCCTGGATGTCATCGCGTCTTTTCGTCATAAGTCGCAGAGTCTCATCCGAGAGTTTAGACTTCTTTCCCGTACGCTGCAATTGACAGAATTTGATGCCCTCGCTTCTCAGCGTCCCAACCACGCCTCGTCAACGTCCTCGGTGGGTTCCAGCTCGACGTATCTCGCTTCGAGAAGTTCATGGAACTTCTCGGAGCCCGCCATGATCTGGAGTGGATTAGGACGGAGCGTGGACTTCATCAAGCGGCTTCTTTCAAGTTTGACATCGATATTCAGAGAGCCTCGTACAAGTCGGTGATCAGATCCGGTGCTAAACCTGTTGATCACTGAGACATCTCTGAATATATGTCTCTTGTCCGTCAGGATGAAATCGATCTCATTTTTAGTCACAGCGTCGGGGCTTCGCCAAGTCCACTTCCTTTGAGGCTTCTTCTTGAAAAACGAATTCATCAAGAAGAGCCCCTCGTGCTCGAGGAAGTTGACTAGCGTTTGCCCCCCGTGATTCCTTACTCCATAACCATGCGGGCCGACTCGAGACTCGTCAAGATTTGGGAATCCCACTTTAGCGTTAAAGTCCCCCATAACAACGTTGAAGTGAGCCTTGGTGGTGTTGTGTAAGGCTTTCGATATGTCCTCGTACATATCTTCTACATCGTCATCCGAATGTGTCGAGGTCGGTGCGTAGGCCTGAATGATCTTCAGGCTATACCTTTTTGATAGCCGAAGGATCAGGTACGCTACCCTGTTCGACACACTGGAGATCTCTTCAACGTTGTTAGAGAGGACTCTGTTGACGAGGAATCCTATACCACCTTGGGATGTTTGATCACCCTCGCGGAAGTACAGTAGATGGCCCGAGTCTAGGGTTATGGTGTCCTCTCCCTCTCTTCGGACTTCACACAGCCCCAGAACATGCCATCTAATGTTCTCCAGTTCCACTTCCAACTATGCAAGGTGTTCGTCAAGCCTAAGAGTTCGTCCGTTAAACGTAGCCAGGGTCAGTTGTTTTTGGTAGCCTGCGGTAGCCCGGGGATTCTTAGCACCCCCTACCCCGCCGGTACCATGGCCGCTACCGTGACCAGGAATAGCGGGGCGACCGGGAACTGGGGGCCTTCGATTGGTTGTGCCGTCCATGAAGGGGGTTATTGCCCATAATCTCCACGCTGGGCATGCGGGTTGGAGATCGCAGGGCGCTGCCTTTGTACTACCGACGCTGCTGCCCGTCGGCAGCCAGCAGTTTGACAGCGCCAATGCGGGGAAGGGCTATACCGCCTACTACCGGTCGCCAGAGCCTCGTCGGTTACTGCAGGATGTACCGCGTGCAGGTGAGGTTGACAATAAGAGCTGTGATGGTGTGTGCCCCCTTACATCCCTCGTTAACCCTCTTGTTAGCTCTTATTACACAGAAATAATGCTTTTTCTAATCGGTTTAATGAGATTCCGCGACGATAAGTGAGTTGACTGAATTAAATTTCCATGGGAATGTAGTGATTCAGCATGTCTAGTATAAGCATCCTTATATAGGTAATCGCATTTATTATAAAATATAAGTCAGTTCATAACCGACACTCAGGCGTTTTATTCGTCTCCCGACTCGCCCCGTACACGGCGACCCATCTATGGCCGACTCGCCGCGCGCGTTGTTGAATTTGATACCGTTCTCCATAAAAAGACTGGAATATTTTGTGCCATCTAATCGAACTAGTTAATTTAAAAATGTACCAAGTGCCATCGAGTTTCGACATCGTGATAGACGTGTATTATTGTGTACCAGTAAAAATGGGAAAACAACAGTCAAAATCTGAAGAAACCATCATAGTGCAGAATGCTGCAGGAGGTAACAATCAGGCATCGAGTGAGCAATATCAATACCATATTACAATTTACGAAAGCTCTGCTGTCGTTTATAACGCTCGTGATAATATGCGGTATAATTTACGTCATATATAAAGTATACAAAAAATGCCATATTAATTGGATAATAAATGCAGAATTTTACCGAAACACCCTAAGAAGGTCGGTGTTCCGTATGCGACTAGATATACATGGGCAGCGAAATTACAAACCCAATCTAACCTCCAAAGCCGACGTGGTTTAAAATGAAAAATACTATAAATACATATTCTCCTACTTCAGATATTTAATTATTAGAAGAATGCGCCTTGCAATTGACACCGCGCGCGTCCTTATAAGGTTACTATAGTACACACAGCCAAACATATAGAAACCGTTTACAGTTTTGAGTATTAGTTTGGAAAGTTCCAGTGTCGTATACACAAGAAATGTGAGTGCAACCTGTCGTGAGTGATTAAAGTAAGTGCGTAAAAATAAAATACAATACGTGAAAACCGTAAGTGGCGTCTAACAATAAACAGTATGATAACATTTTAATCGCTATAATTTTAATGTCTATGGCAAGTGTATTAGAATCTCTGTATAATGATTTAAAAGAAGTGAGATTATATTTGATTGAGATAGGACCTTCTGAAGAAAAGGCACTGTTTTATGAAATAAATCAAATGAAGCGTCGTGTCGAATACGTCGGGTTCGCGCTATCAAGTGTCCGTACCTATAGGGCGTTAAAATCGCATATAGAGCGTCAATAGCGCAACAGTCTTCGTTTTTTCGACTGACAGCGCGGTTGTCAATCATGCAGTACCATATAATAATAACTTATAAAAAATATACAGCAGTAAAGTGTAAAAACAGAATTTTGATTCATATTTTCACTAAACAAATATATTGTGTTATCATAGTTATCATTTAAAAGTGTTATTTTGTACAGTTTTATAGTATTTAATTTATTAAATTTATATACAAACGAATCGTAAATATAAATTACACAAGCACACAAAATACTCAAATAGCTAATTCTCCTTTTTCTACACATTGCATGCGCGAAAGATGAAAAGAGACCCATTACGTCAATTTCAAATTTGAAATATTTAGAACAAAGAAACTATAGAGTCGCTTTGATTTTCATCTTATTTTTAAATGATTTTTTATTAAACGTTAGCAATAACTAACAAAATATTGTTGTAGTCGTATTACGGCTTGGGATTACTTATCAGAAGTCAGAAAATACATTTGCTCGTAACTAACGTTAGCTCGAATATTCATAATGTCAAATGTATTTTTCTAGGAAGATTACAAAACAAAAGCTAATTTTGTGAAAAGCATCAAAATTACTCGAAAGTATAACGGTTTTATTATTAATCGGTCTTCGGAATTACGGATATTTGAGTTTACGTTGTACGTTACGTTTCGGCGACCGCCGCGCGGTCACCGAACGGAGTCCGTGGAGACCGCGCGGTAATTTTATTGAGAGGAATATAAATGTAGTTGCATACTAATTAGAATTCAGATTCGCCATTCATGTACATAAAGGCGAACTGGGCGATCCCCGCGCGGCGGCCGCGCGAAAACTTTCTTCTCGTGTAACTGGGCTAAGGATGACAGACGTGTCATTATAATATATAAATAATATATAAATAAATTATTTTCATCTCCTATTTAGTAGTGGCCATGCTGGTACGAGACGAATGTCAAACAATATAAAGAAATATTATTTTTGGCCAGGACCATTCTTTTACATCATTGTTGACAATGATGTAAAAGAATCTAACACGTTGCGAAAAATGTCGACGCCAAAAACATTCATTACCGGTTAGAGAACCAATGGCTATTACTACCACTTCAGATACGGCATTCGAAAAAAAATATTTAGATATTGTAGGACCTTTAGATATAGACAACAGAAATTTTTCATATATTTTAACATTACAATGTGAATTCACAATCTCAGTACAGAGTACTAAAAAAAAAACGACCTCAAAAGTACGTGGAATTACGTCTATTTGCTAAGTTTTATTGAAATATCCTTAAATTTGCCACTATACTGGACTTGACACTGGAGATAATAAAAATCCGTTCTCACTACTCAAAGAATATTGAGAGAAAATGCCTTGAATTGGAGAAATAGTAAAATCAACCATTAAAATAATTGCTCCTTAAGAAAATTTAGGCGCTGTTTATAAAAATGAATCTTCATGCGTGAACAGCCACCCTTAGAGGTGGATGATTTCCTTCAAAATGATGACAATTTCAAAATGGGACCACTATGGAAGTATCCCCTTTCCAACAAAAAAAGAATCATGAAAATCGATTCACAAATGCCGGAGTTATCGCGTACCATACAAACAAAAGAAAACACAGTCGAATTGAGAACCTCCTCCTTTTTTGAAGTCGGTTAAAAATATACTGAAGCCTATCCCTTAATTACAAAACAAGTCGAAGAACAGCCTACCACCACCAATCAATTGGCACTAGAGGAAACACATACTTAAATATTTAAAGTCATTTCTCCGAATCCAAACGGACTATCATCCGGAATCATGGAGTCAATGGCTACCTTTTTGGTGTTTTTCATTTAATACAACTGTACATTCAGAAACTAACTTTACGCGGTACGAATTGGTTTTTGGGAAATTGTGTTCTCTTCCTAATAATTTATCGGCATCTGTAGAGCCACTACAATTTTGAGAATTACCCACTAGAGTTAAAATATCGTATACAATTATCTCAGAAAGAGGCTAAACAAAACCTCCTCTCAAGTAAAATGACAAGGAAAAGATGCTATGGAAAATTCACTATAATGTAAATGATTTAGTATTAATAAAAAACTAAGTTCGTTATAACATGGACGCATTGTATTCCGGTCCATATAAGGTAGTGAGATATGTGTCACCCAACGTGGAAATAATTAGGAATGGCAAGTTGGATATTACATAAAAACAGGACAAAATTATTCCACGATTGAAAATATGTATTTTGTGATTGTATATGACACTAAACGTATCTAAAAAATAAAAGTTAATTTTAATTATTTTTTTTTGTGTAAGTTGTAGGGAGTAAGCATGTCTAGTATAAGCAACCTTACATAATCGCATTTATTATAAAATATAAGTCAGTTCATAACCAACACTCAGCCGTTTTATTCGTCTCCCGACTCGCCCCTTACAGGAATTTCTGTTTCTTTGACAATATAATTTCATTGCCATAATATTGTAGCTGATTTCGTTCTATCACGACGGGATTCAAAACAGCCTTGCCAGCTTTTAGTTTTATTCTATTTTTACATTAAACAAAATACTGAACAATTTTGTGGTCGCCTCGTCGCCGGGTTATTGTTCATACTCTTAAGTCGTAATCGCACAGCCAGCCAAATAGAGCGAGCACAAGTAAGCATTGTTAATGTACGTATTGTTCGTTCACAGGTAATCCACGGTGGTGGTGGTGGTGGTTCGCATTATTACCAGACCAGCAGCGGGTGAGTGCGCCGGCGCCACTTTGCAAATCAAAGTTTTCTTTGTTAAGTTGTTTTATTTCGGTTGCTTGCAGCTACACTCAGTTCGGCCGCGCTAACAACTCACAATGACGGTAGCGCGCGTCACACGGCCCTCACACTTGCCGACGCTCGGTGGAGTCGCGTTCCTCTTACCAAATCTCGTTCGAACAGTGAATTCATTTTTTTATGTGAACGCAAATGAGGAATCACATTTCACTATCACATACCAATGAACTTATCTCAGTGACCACATTATGCATTTAGTAGTGCGACAATACTAATAAATATTTATTATTGAAGCAGCTAATTGTAATATAACTTTTTATATATAGATTTAGGTTAAACCGAGATCTGTGTGAGTGCACGCCCGCACGAGTTGAGCGGTGTTCTGCATAAATGAGTTAAAACGTAAAGTGACTTATGAATGTATAGTCTGTCTTTTTTTAAGATGGCGTAAAATTACATTTGCAGGTTGCCAGTTTTCCTAAAATTTTGAAGTAATCATGTTGTAGTTGTCGACGTATACGTGTTGTGAACGTAGGTAAAATTTTGCCTAAAATTACTGAATTGCGAATGTTACTAATGAATACTAATTACGTTATTGTATTTAGTGTGTGTATGAATTAATTTTCAAAAATCAACAATTGAAATGTGTCTGTGCCCAGCAGTTGGACGTATAATGGGCCGATCCTGAATCAAATGAAACAATTTCGCCTATTTCATAAGCGCAACCAACTTTCAGTCGATAGTCGATATAATATTTATCGACTGCAATCATTAGCTTAGCTTGTAAGCGGGCTAACTCTTTTGCGTAATGAATTGTCATTTTACTCCATCTTCAAAAACGACAGACTATTATCTTATACCTTCGAGCATGAAGTTTAATATTGTTTTCACTATTATCATTAAAAATAGTCGTAGTACATCAAAGAATTCTTTTCACGATATAGAGTTTGTCTAATAGGGGAAATTCGTAAAAGTGTATATTGTGTGATTAAACCATGAATGCGAATTACACACACATTATATATGTGTGGACAGACTCGAAAATCATGTAGAATCTGATACCGAGGGATGGGCGATTAGTAGAAGGGAATTTTTACTGCTGATAGAGGAATTTAGCTAATTACTTCCAGAATATTTGAAGCGACAACTGAAACTTAGTAACAATTTTGTCAAAAATCTTTATTACTCAACATTTCGAAACTCATTTTGTGGGTTCACACGAATAATATATGCAGAGCGCTGCGAAGAAATCTTTGACCTATACAAGTGCGACCGCAATACAAATCGGTGTTCGACTACAACCAAAGAAAAGTGTCTGTCTTCCGGCTCCGCAGCCTCGTCCACGAATTTGCACAGGTTATTTTGTGCATTGTCATATTTAAGACGTATTTGAAATTTATATCAGCTTAATTAAGATCTGTACATAAAGCAATGGTGAAAATATAATAGGTGTGTGTCTGAATTTACTGGGTATAACTGAATTTAAAATAACGTTGTTGGTGATTGTGATTTCTTAATAGCGTTGTATAGGAATTATATATAGTAATTTCGTATGATTTTGTAATTATATAGTAATTTCATAGGAATTGTACTTATTCGGCGTAAGTTATTAATATTATTTAATTTATTGTATATTTATCTTTCTTATTGCAATTAGTCTGAACTTAAGCGGAAATTGAAACAAGAAAATGGACTTAACACAAAAGTTTAAACTCAAAAGTTGTGCAATCGTAGTTACCACTCAAATCACAGATTTTGAGGTTGCTATATAAAATACTCCTCACTTATTTATTTTACTTTCATGACAAGAGTTGCCGTGATAGACGTGTGCTGATTATATTAAATAAATCATTTGAATTGTCTTTTCAAAAATCTACTCAAATCGTTCGACTGGAGCATTCTCGCATTTTCTTTAAAGATAGATAATTTTACGCAGTATATGAAAGATGAACGTCAGCAAAGACGTGGACGAGAGTGTGTAGCAGGTAAAAGAGGCCTAATTAAGCTGCGAAAGTTCGTAGCAACCTTTATAAAAAAATTCTTAGCAGAGAATATTTCAAAAGTTCTAAAGCACCTTTCTGGAATTTACATCCGTCACAGAAACGTTCTTATAATGTCGAGAATATTTATTCTCGTACTTTTGTGGCCTTGTACGTATGCTCAGCCGTAACCGACATGTGCAGTAGAGGAAAATACCGGCCCCGACCAGCCCGCGCGTGTTCGCTTCTTTCACCGTTTTTCTTCAACATGTACCTACTGTGATATGTGTATTAAAAAATTATGTTATGTATAATAATATTATAATTTATCGAAACATTTTTATTTACTTCTTGTTTATTTAACTTCACCCTTTATTAGGCCGTAACTATTAAGATTAATTGTTAAAATAGTTATGAGTAAGGCAATCCATTGCATGTGGTTTTATAGGTCTCAATAAAGGGTAAATTATGTATTATTTGCATTATAATTCTACTATTTAAGTACTTTGTTAGTGTTTATCAATGAGAGTATCCCAAATCCATCCTGCAATTTTCCTGAGTAGTGCGCTTTCGACATAAAAAGCCTATAGTAAGATTATTTACTCGCTGCAAACTCGGTCAAAAATAATGGGAGCGGGACATCGATATTGCGGTTTCTGTCTCACCTTTAGCGACGTACGCACGTGACGCGTGCGCTTGTCCTTTATCGATGAAAACAATTCGGTGCGGTAGGTGCCTTTTGAGTAATTTCTTACCTATTATATCGCTATCGTCAAAATGTCGCAATCTTTTTTTATTTTAACACATTCACTGTTTGAATGTCATAATGGATAGTTTTTATATAATAGTTATTTTTGATACAAGTGCGGAAAGTTAGTCATTATTCACGAGGCTCGAAGCTTCTTGGCCCGAACCAGAGGCGAGGGTCAAGACTTGAGACAAGTGAAAATGACAAATCCGCACGTGTATCAAACGACGTTTTTTAATACATTTGCGAAAAAACTACATTGAAAGTAAAATAAAAGAGTATTTTAAAAAACTCATTTTATTTCTTTGTCTGTTATAAATTCAGAGTACAATGGCAACTGTTGCCAGTATTCAGCCACATTAAAATTACTATTTTAATAACGCGGCGGTAAATTAAATAAATATACAAACTCTTTAGTTCTATGTTTAAGACTTGAAACAATAGTAAATTAAAAAATACCAGTACCTGCACGTACGTGGGAGACGGAGCGCAATACTGCTGTCACGCTCCGATAATTTATGGCCGAGTTTACAGCGAGTAAATAATCTTACTATAATGTATATCTAAATGATCACCATTTTTTACACGCTAAATTCACAAATGAAATTGAAATTTTCAAGTACCTATAGATATAGATCCAAACAGATTATAACTATATCCTCCTAATAGATCTCATTCGTAGTTGCGGCATAGGTTTCTTCGATTTCAGGAACTAAGAGGAGGACGCTTCTGCAGGATGTAATTATCTTAAGTAGCAATTATTGTATTAGTAATAATATTATATACAACTTAAATATAGGTAAACAATTGCACTCGAAATTTTATTCCGAAGTCAAGTATAATTAAACTGGATAAATTAAACTTTAAATGGTTTGCACTGCTATGCACCCCTTGTAGTCCTCTACACACTCCCTAACACAATGCCCTATAAACATCGATAACAACGTTCAGACAAGTCTATACCGGACTACTTTGCCACACCGGGGCCATCGCTCTTTCGATTTAAGCTACAGATCGATTAGCAGATCTTATAAACTTCTATGCATGCTTGTGCAGATCTTTATATTGGGTTGTAAACGGCTTTGTTGTCGTCAGCGCAAGCTGTGTGACTCTTAAGAAAGTTTCTTCACGCAGCTAGGTACCTTTACAACAATAAGTAATAATAAACTAGTGGAGTATTTTCACAAAAAAATATATGAATGTCGTCACGGTAATAAAAACATAATGATGTTGATACGGACACCAGCCCGTTGCACCAAGTACCAACAACATGATGTTCAATAAAATCAATATTATTCTCCTAACGATTAAAAAAATATTTCATAATGTAGCATAGGTAGACTATTTATAGTTTAACTGCAACATGTGGTGCTCATTGTTTGTGTAAGTAATTATGTTTACATATTTAAATTTTACCTTTTGTGAAGGAAAGTGATTGCTGAAGAAATTGAAGTTTGAAAACCATGAACATGAAAATTGCAAGACATGGAAATTATTAAAAATTTAACATTCATGATGTTTAACATTCAAGAACAAAAACAGAAAATAAAATTCTAGAAGGTCAAGAACACGGACTGAAGAAAAAGTATTGAAGACAAAGTATAGAAAAAAAAAGAAAGAAAAGATATTATTGTTTTATATTTTTATTCTTATTTTACAGAACATTTTTATTATAGAAGATTAAAATTAAAAGAAAGAAGGGTTAACATTATAGAAGGCTGCAAGAAAGGAGAGAGAAGCGTACGAACGGTGTCAAGTATTATCTCGGCCAACCGAGCAGTAATGCGGCTTGCAGCACCACGTTTCGCGTTTCGGCGTGTCATCAACCCCACCACGGAGTCAGCGAGGACCATGCCTAGCGACGGCATGAGTCGCGGCGTGACCTAGCAGCGTGGTACAGCAGAAGTATGTTATAATTTATAATGTAAGTTAGAATATTCGTTTATTATTTTTGTTGGTACTCGTAGGTAGTAGGTAGACACAGTAGACTTTGATTTTTAGTATGTGTGAGCAATTAAAGTGGAGATTTTTAGAAGCGGATTTAACAGGTGACGATATCCGAGCTCGTCATATTGAAAATTTTGCCACGGAACACTTACCTCCGATTCTCCCGTATGAGGTAACAAATTCTCTATCTAAAATGAAGGCGGATTAATCTACTGGGTGTTTCTTTCTAATGACTCAAAGCAGGAGATAATCAGAAATAAGAAAATAAATAAAGTGCTTGTGATACTTTTCAAAAAAAGTTCTTCATGAAGCTCTTACACTAGAGCAATGGAAAAATTCATCGTCACCGTCATCCATAAAAAAAGGCGACATTGCAAAACTAAGCAATTACCAGCCGATTAGCTTGCTCTCTCAGATTTATAAACATTTTGCAAAGATTCTGACCATCCGGCTTTCCCGCGAGTTTGATGAAGCGCAACCTATTGAATAGGCTGGCTTCCAGAGCGGATTTTCAACCGCCGGCCATATGGACACGGTGAATTCGCTGGTAGAGAAATGTCACGAAGCCAGCCCCTTGTCATGGCCTTCGTAGATTACGACAAGGTCTTCGACAGTGTCGAACATTGGGCCATATTCTACGCTCTCCATCGTTGTAACATCGATTTCCAGTTACGTGGATATGCTCCGGGAGCTCTACAGTTCAGCCACTCTACAGGTACGAGTTCACTATTTAACCAATCCCATTCCAATCCAAAGAGGATTAGAGATAAAAAATGGAGATTAGTTAGAGTTAGATAAACAACGTAATACAGCACGATAAATTCCTTTTGCCGAATATAACTGATATTTAGATTCATTTGCAAATAATATACATTTTTCTAAATTAGACTTGTCTCATTTATTTTAATTACTGTATACTACAAATTTTCTAGGATGATCCCTGTGACACGTCGTCATAGGGATGAGGTAAAGTCGATACATTTTGGGTTTAATTGATTTTTGAAACAAAGGTATACCACCCTGTTTTTTCACTTTAGTTGAGTAATTTTTACAAGGTTTTACTACACAATACGGCATCATTGACAAGCGCGCTGTCAGTCGAACAAACGAAGACTAAAGCGTGATTGACGCTCTGTATACGATTTTAACGCCCTGTAAGTTCGTACACTTTTTAGCGCGGACCCGACGTCCATTTATTTGTAAGTCAAAGCATAATGTAGATTAAAAATTTTAATATCATAATATCACTAATTACCTAATAGATTAAACTCGTGTACGCACTATATATTTATTCATTAAATCATCGAAAACTTTTTATCGATATACCTCACCTCTAGCAAATGCAGTCTAATGAAGTAACCATTCGTAAAGATAAATTAATTTTTCGAAAAAATATTGCTTCTCTGCTCATTTCTCGCTAATTTTGTGTTACTTTTACTTTAATATGTATGTGCTTAAACAAAATTTATTCACTTAAAAGCGAGACTTATAAAAATAATTTAAAAAATACGTAAATTAGTGGACGTCGTTACAAGGTTATATTATGTAGAATTTTGTGAAGTGTCTCAGGGATCATCCTAGAAAATTTGTAGTATAGTAAGTAGGTGACAGTCTTGAAAGTCATAACAAAATATTGAGTAAAGCACTGTAAAGAATTAGAGAAGTCAACTTGAAATTAAAATTATTAAAGTAATTTTTTGCAAAAGGACATTATCTATTGAGGCCTCAAAATAACGCTTCCGATGCTATTTTTCCCGACCCGCTACTCGTCAAAAATATGTATGTTTTGTGATAGCATTTGCTTATTACAGCGATACATAGAAAATTTCGCAGATAGCACATCGACTTAATGCATTATGTAGGAAAAATGTTTCTTGTCTGGTCAAGTAAATGTGAAAAGGCTTTCCCAAAAACTATAGCTTAGCTTCAGCTAAAGGGTCATTAGGATTTCCTCCTTGGATACCCGTACATATAAGGTTAAGTTCAGTGCCACCTTGACACTGCGCAAAGCCCTCGGTGTGTTCAGGCACAAACAAGTCTCAGAATTGCTTCAGTTTAACCCCAAAGTGCAATGTTGCTATAAGGATTACACCAGACATTTTTGTTTGTGAGATTTTATTTGCGTCTACCAACATTTTTGAAAAAGGACACATCTTCGCACGATAAGCATATTTAAGAAAAAAGTAGCAGAAGCATTACCGCTACGGGACAATTTCACCAGCTCGACCAGTGCAGGTGCTAAACCCTACACCGTGTGTCCTACGAAAGTTAAGTGCCTTTCGTTTGTTTTCCCTAAATTCAAGAAACTATCCTTTCACATTATAGAAGTACATTTCCACTTGAAGAAAATAATGATAATAAAAGGCATTTTGATATAATAATTAGGTATACCTACTAATATGAAGTAGCAAAACGTAATGGTAAACATATTTTTTCCCCTACTACGCCTAATGGTTCTAAAACAAACTTTTACAGTTATTTTATTGTTTTGGCTATTAACATCTATATAATTTTATTGCCTTATTTCGAAATTATATAACTACTCGAGTTAACATGGGTAATGTCGTAATTTTATTCCAAATTATAAAAATTATATTTATTTTTCACCACATTTCACGTTCACCAAAAGACCACCTTCCTTTACAAACACTGGGTGTCTATAAAGTGAACTGCAGTTGTGGGAGCTCGTATATCGGTCGGACTAAACGAACAATTGTCGATCGTATGAAGGAACACATCCGAGCAATAAAAAACGATTTGCACAGAAGTCGGCTATAGCACAACATTTCACACAGACGGACACTAACCACTGTATCGAGTTGCATAGCCCCCAGGTACTGTCGACAGAACGTCACTATATACGACGGTTGGTGCGAGAAGCCATCGACATCACGAAGTACACACACAACGTTTAACCGTGATGATGGTTTTAAACTGGCCAGTGCATGGAATCCAGTCCTTAGTGCGTGCAGTAATAAAAACAAAAACACCTCGAATTCAGTTTCGCATGTGGATACAGTGAGTGTGGTTTATGTGAAAAAAGTGAGTCACAATGGTAACGCCACAACAAATCGCGATGAAGGTAGTAGGTAGTCGTCGACAGCGCAAGAGGGTAGACAGATATGTCTGTTCTTAAAGCTGTCATCTGCCGCCGTCCAGTCAACCCGTGACCATGGAGCGTGCAACCGTTCCGAAATATCGGGAAAATAAAAACAAGTCGTACCGTGATGAGAAACATGACATTAGTGATAATCATGTAGTGAATAAACACGAAAACCTTAAAATCTACATTGACTAGTTCTTCGCTATCTCTGTCTGTTTTTCTAGTAAACATAGCTACATGCCAAAAGTTTCATCTTGAGTATACCCAAATGTTCGCAATGTAATTTTTTTAGTATATCTTTACGTAATGTAACGGGGACAAGAAGTCTGATTCCTAACACTAAGTTATCATGAAGTCCAAATCTTTTTAAATCTTTTCCTTCTCGTAAGGCTGTTTGTTGTTCAGAGTCGTTTTTTGTTTCATTTATATTTCTTTTTCTCACTATTGAAATCTGTATGAATTTGGCTGAGTAAGTGATTATAATGTTGATCCAAAATGGTGTTATGTGCTTATACCGGGAATCGGGATAAGTAGTCGGCATTACTGTTGCAGTCTTCTTCTTTCTTCTTTATTCTAGCTTCTATATTCTATGGTGTAGTCAAAATCGGATAGGAAATGGAAGTGGTGAAAAATGTACTCATGCAGGGCGATGTTTTCTGAGGATGAAAAATTGTGGTTAGCGATTTGTGAACCGTAACAAGAATAAATTTTCTGCCGTCACAGTAATGATAGATTTTTTTGAGACCCCCCATATATTGCTGTCGCTTCTTTGTCAATACGACGCAAACGCTATTGGTCGGTCTTCACCATTCTGTAAGCTTATTGTAGGATAAAACCGCCCGCAGACCCGTAGGTGACGCATCTGTAGCTAAAATGAAAGTTTTTTGAGGATCGAAGTGGATTAAGACATTTCGTTTGCAATTTTGTTTATAATCTTTTCGAAACTCGTACCACATCTGTAATTCATTTGTATTCTGTATTCCTTTTCAGTAGATTACTCAAGGGCGCCGGCGTATCCGAAGCAAGATTTGGAATAAACTTATTGGAGTAATTTACCGTTCCCAAAAATTTGCTAAGTTCGTTTGCGGTTTTTGTTTTTTCTGTTTTTAGTATAGCTTTCACTTTGTCTCTATTTTTGTCAAACCAACAAACCATATTAGTCAAACATATGTCCAAGGTACCTACTTAATTCTTTTTTTAAAGAAATGATATTTGTCCTTATTTAGTTTCAGATTGATTTGTTGTAATTTTTTGAAAAGAAGTCAACCTCTCTAATAATTGTTCTGATGTACCTTGAATAATTAACTGCCTCCGTGGCCGAACGGTTACCATGTCGGACTGGCGCGCAGAGGTCCCAGGTTCAATTCCTGAGGAGAAATATTTGTATGGACTACATTCATTTCTCTCGTGAGTTTGGGTGTAATTTGTGGTTGTCTATGTGTGTGTCCATGGCACCCGCGATATGCCCGCGACATAGTGTTTCCCTAGAGCGGGGCTATGTCGAGTGTGTGCGTTATTATTATATTATTATTATATCATCAAAAAACATTTTGTACCTGGTATACCCTGTAGTATACGGCCCATAAACTTTTGCCATAAATTCGGGGCAACCTTGACTCCGAACATAAAGCGGTTCACTTTGAAAGCGGGCGCTTTATGGGTACTAATTTTTGCATTAAAATGTTTTTATTAAATTTGACCAACTTTTGCTGTCCCAATTTTTTTCGTCCCATACAACGAAATGATCCTTACAAGAAACTGAGTCGATCAGCGTTAAAACAAAATTTGATCAATTTTAGTCATTTTTATGGACAACTTGCATTGACCAAATAATTGACTATATTATTCAATTAAAAGATACTTTGTTACTTTATTTATAGCAGTTTTGTTATCTGTAAACTTATAGTTACGTCTTAAAGTAGGTCAACTAAAACCTCTCTACTAATGTCATATTAAATGTATGGAAACCTTTAACGTTAAAATTTTGGATATTTCTAGTTTTATTTTAAAAAAGGTGATGATATCGATTTACTCATTCGTTAACGTACTTTCGACATCAGTACACTTTTTGATATCTCTTACATTTTTAGAATAATCGCCTGGGCACTCTTAACGATTACACCCTGTATATAAACTTGTCTGATGTGTTCGATCTTATAATATTAATGTCACAAATATCTTCGTTATTGATAAATATATTTTTTCTATTGAATTATTGAGCCTCGTGTAAGATCTTTGTAAGCAGACTTAGCGATATGTCCTTTTTTTCTTACATGTGGTGCATGTTTATTTAATAAATCTACATATATATGCTGTATGGTTTGAAATACCACAGCGAAAGCATTTTCCTGTTAAATCGGAGTAAGTTATATTAGGGGTTAAAGTATGAAATTGCCGTTTTATTGCAATAGGTTC
>NW_020653200.1:15889245-15910292 GCF_003589595.1 Hyposmocoma kahamanoa | reverse complement strand
CCTATTGCAATAAAACGGCAATTTCATACTTTAACCCCTAATATTATATCCCTGGGAATAATCACATTTATGACTGACATATAACTATTCAAGCACAGATCTAGACGGGAACAGACTTTCACAGAAAAGCATATCCAGAACATGACGTTGCTATAAGATGTTCTAGATGGCTACTGCATCTTGACAAAATAGATTGTATGGAAAACCAAGTCGCATATACATGGATTTGCTGGAATATTCTCACCTACTGCGCAACGAAGTTTCTCAGCTATTGGAAATACCAAGAGTATCCCTAATTTTAGCAGCATATTTGATGAAGCTGTAGAACTGGTGATTTGGAATTTAATTGAACAGAATAAAAAATTATTTGAAAAATGTTTTTCAAAAATCAGCTGTTAAGTATAAGTTGTTACATAACCTCACTTTTACTAAGACTCTGCTCTCAGATAGCCAAAATTCGCAGAATTTTCAGTGATCGATGTGCAAGCTATTAATTGATACCACTTTCATCTTTTTACATCTCGGCCCAAGATTGTATGAAAGCGTATCCGTCTCCTATCCTATACCATTAAATGAGAAAAAAATATGGGATAGTGTTGAGACGTTGAATGGAAGAAAATGAGGTGGGGGACGCGAGGAATCGCTTTGCCTTAGCGGCATGCGTCGTCGTTGCCGTCGTGCGTACCGTTTATCAAGCGGTTAAGCGGTGAACAGTTTTTTATATTAAGGAAAGAAAGCGCTACATACTATCTGGAAGCAACTTTGACACGGACTTCTATAGCCACTAAGAGCAATCGTATTAGTTTGATGTGTTGTTTACAAGCGAATTACTGCACGCGCTCGTTACGTATGATGCAGTGTGAAGTTGATGACAGACAGAATGTTCAATGTAAACCACTTAATAGTTAAGAAAAATAAACATAAATACCTAGTCAATGAGTACCTACCAAGAATTGTATAACCTTTTAGACATTTAGAGGTATATTGAATTTCTGTCGTCACGATGTCGCATGCGTCGCAGACAAATATCGCGAGGGGCGATTTGACACAAGTTCTCAGTTCTCTGCTTTAAGTGCGCAATAGCACGCAACTGTTAAATATTAAGTTGCCTTAAAAGAAAAACATTAAACTGACATCAACCTGATTTAATTATTAATTTCGTATTTCGCGTCCGAACACCATCTGTGTTACATCAAAAGGCCAACTAAATAATTACAGTAGAGCAGTATTATAATGTGAACGTTTCGTGCGTACTATTATTATCGTATTCATCCTTTTTTTTTTTGACATCCGCTATGCGATATTCTTCATTTGGTCCAAGTGAATAAAGCGTGGCATATTGCATTTTCGGTGAGTATAAATAAAAACGAAGTCGCAGCTTACTCACCGTTAAGCGAAGCGAGGTGGTGGTGCGCTGGCGTGTCGCCCTCTTCGGCCGCACACGCCGACTCGCGGAAAGAACTGCACGAAGACAGCAGGCTGCAACAAGTCACACGTGAGAGCACAGAGTCATTACAAAGAAAACAAATAATGGTACACATTATACCTGGTGCGCTTGGGTGGTGTCGGCGCCTGCTTGCCGCGCCGGTTAGTGGGGCGGCGCATCTGCACACCGCCGCCTGCCTTTTTCACCGCCATAAGCGGCGTACTCCCTCCGCTGCCCCCGCCACTACTGCCCTCCTGTAGCTGTTTCTCCACTTCTGTGAAATAAAGACCAATAAATTTATTTTACAGCAAAATATTTGGTAGTTAATAATGAGACCGATTTTTTGTTTATTAACGGAAATATTAAATTCATAATTGAACTCACTCGTAACAACTGTAAAGTATAAAATATTAAGTATATATTATGTACCCATATACAGTGTGTGCAATCTGTGGCAGTGCAATTGACCACGTGGCCTGATCTGGCTGGAATTTTAAGACCATGTTGACTTCAAAAGGGCTTGTTAACCCCATTTTATATTAAAGTGGAGCAAAGAAAAACTATATTTTAACCATCATGAATATTTAGTGCTTTTGGCATGACCAACCCTACACGGAATCAAAATAATGAAATATGCCTCATGATAGTTATGATGCACAGATTTTACGGTCCGTTTTGGTACACAAAAAACCATAGAATATTAAGGAGAAAGCTCTATTTATGTACATATATGTTACATTATAGCTTACAAACATGAATTTTTACATATTAATAAAACTATACAAAATGCTACACTTTCTTTAATTAAAATAACTAATGTTTGTCTTTATACGAATAAATTTGACACGGCCAATACGACTCGGTTGCACTTCTTGACGTACATGTAAACAAATAACACAAATTTGATATGTAATGCATTTTTGTGATACAAGGCTGCGAGATTGCGTTGGTTCGGGCAATTATAATAAATCGACAATTAATAATTTGACGGGGCAGGTAATTGGCCAATTGGACGCTCTAGGTGCCGCTGAAATCTGCTGAATAACGGTTGGCGAGCTAAAAGTCACATGCTTTTACTGTAATTTGCCTGGCCTTTTGTGTTGAAGTGTCCAAAGTATACGAAATATGTAAATATTTACAATACTTTACAGGTTTACGTATAACGTTAAGATTTTAAAGTGACCGTTCGTGGCGCTGACGTAATTAATACTCAAATATTCGACTTTAAGCAACGGTAAATACTTATATAAAAAGTTTAAATTACTGCAATTGATAGGGAATGCTTTTGGGTCTTCTGCATTGAAAGTATTCTAATCATGTGCAAGTCAGGAGAACATAGTCAGCAGATCTTCAAAATTCTTTGAAGGCACGTGAGGATACGTACCGAAGTAAAGGTACTATGACCTCGCCCTTTAGGAGATTCGTACCCTTCATTTAGACGTATAAAGATCACTTTACGTACCTTCGGTAATGGAGTGGTCCTGGAACATGTGCTCAAGGTCATGATGAATCTGTTGGAAGGTGGGTCGATCGGCGGGGTTCCACTGCCAGCAGCCGCGCATCAGCTCGTAAACCGCCGCGGGGCACCCCGGCGGGCATTCCATGCGGTAGCCCTGGGCAGTAATACATTAGATCAATAACGTTGGGAGTGCATTGACCGTGTATTGCAGAGCTCAGAAAGCGTCGCGGCAACTCAGCAACATCATTTGCTACTACACATTATTCCATAACTTAACTTTCATGTTTAAGTCCGTGTTTTGAGCACGACTAGACACGTGCAAAATGAGACTTAGAGGTCGGTACAAAACACCTCGTCTTCCGAGTATCTACTCGCTTCAGGGTGAAGGGTACAGAATTGCAGTCAGACTTATAATAATAATAATGTGTATGTTTGTATACGCATAGTTAAGGCGTGAGACGTCGCTACAGTTGCAATATTGTATAACACAATAAACATACACATTGACGAACTGACACACACCCGAGTCAGCTTCGATAGCTACAGAGTGCTCCGAAGCGCGCGCAATTGTTGGCTAGAGTAATGCGGAGACCGCTGCGGACACCCTATATGCGCGCGCCTCGCATTGTTCTGCCGGGTATATATGCATGTGCCGCAGCCACTGATCGGTCAGTTCTCGCCGCCGAGCGTAGTCGCACCCCACGCCACCTGTGCCCCTGCCGCTCCACACTTCCGCCATGCTCCTGCAGCACATTCTGTTTGCGTTCCTGCTGCTTTCAATCACCGTGCTCGGTAATTTTTATTTTACTGTTTTATTGTTGCGATTAATTCGCCGATTTGACCGAAAACATAGTGCGTCACTGTGATGTTACTTTTCAGGCAAGCATAAGAAGGCGAAGCCAAAGAAATTCGTGTCCCCGACGACGAAGGGCATTCAGTGCTACAACTGCCTCTCATTCGACCACCCTGGCTGCTGGGATCCCGATCACCCCGACTACGCCAATATCACGGTGAGTTATTTCATTGTATTAAATCAACTATGTCAACATGACCCAATTACTCATTGTATATCCGACTCTTTATTTATTATTGTTTGAAAAACGCATAACGAAATATTGTTTATTACGGATTTCCAATATGAATACTTTGAATTCTCGCATGATTCGGCTCCTAAATCGAAGTTAATAACTTGGGTGGTCTTTGAAACCCCGGCAGGTACCAAACATCGACTGCTACATCCCAGGCATGGCGTTTCTGTGTATCGTCATCACCTCCGAATCCGCAAAGCTTGGTGAGTATTAAACCATGCACACCGTGCCCTAAACGTCGTATCGTATCCTACCAACTAAGCGCGTCTGTGTTGCAGTGGAGACAGGCCAGGAGATCGGACCGGTGCGTGCACGCACATGCGTGCCTGCCAAGGACTTCTCCAAAAAGACGGTGTCATACAGTATGTGCTCCAAGCTGAGCAAGGAGCTGTCGGCGTCGGAGATATTCAGCCGCATTGCGGTGAGCCGCCCGCAATGCACCCTCTGCAAGAAGCACCTGTGCACAGACGCGTCACATTGCTAGACGTTATCGCCAAACACACCGCCCACCCCGCCCGCGCCCGCCATTGTTACGCAACGTGTTTAGCGCCGGCCGCCCTCGCCTATCAAATGCAACCAAGTGTACAGCGCTACTTGTTTGGAAACTAACATCTTTGTTACCCGTCGCTCCGCGGCCGAGATTCTTTTTTTACGTGTTAAGACGTTAAGATTATGTTTAATAAAACTAATTAAAACCTATGAGTCTTTTTGCACAGGCGCATCTCAAAACGTTATATTCTAACCAAAATAAAATAATAGAAAATAACCTAGCGTTACACGTGCCCTTCTTCTCGTGTTTTACTGAACGAGCACATATGCGATCGTGCTGCCTCGTGCGTCATACGCTTCCAGTTATACACTAATACAATAAGTTGTTTTAAAATCCACGCATAATTTCGCCGACGTATGCAAGTTTATCAACCGAGCTTATCAACGCCTCATTCCAATTCTTTTTTTGTCAACTTTTCTAGATGTGTTTCTCTTGTGCCGCTGCGTAAGTACAATACATCGTATTACGCAGTCGAGTATAAGACGAAAAGGTTGTCGTACAGTTCCACACCCAGACTCGGGTCTTTCAAAAGTAAAATTTCAATGACGTTTCTTATAGGGGCAAGCATATTTGTTAATAAAATTTTTCCAATTCCGATTGACTCAACACTGTGATGACGTTGTGACATTTTGGGAAGTCACGAGTGAAAATAGCTTTTAAGTTAAAATTGTTTATTGCCATATTATCGATGGTCAGAAGCGAAAATGAAGATCTGGAAGTTATAAAGTAAGACCTTATTTATTTATAAGTACGTATTTCGAGTGACATTAGATTCAATGGAACAAAAGGTGCAATCTTCATATATATTTATATATCTGACGTCAAATGCGCGCAATTATACGTATTTTGTAAAAAGTGTGTGCGTTGACGAAAGGAGGGACATTACCCAAAATAAGCTTTCGTATCATACAGGAAACTCTCTGCAATCTACTTAATTAACTATAAATTTACTATAAGTACTTCTCATTCTGAATTTATTCAATATTATTCTAAGCTGCAAGTCGGTCGGTTGTAGATTTTTAGGTTGTAGGTATTGTTAAAATCACTCGCCGTTTGCATTACTTGTCAGGCTGCGTCAGCCTGCAGTCTATTCACGGGCGTCGACATCTTTATCGTCATCGGGTCGCGACTCAATGTGCGTTTTTCCACGGTTAGAAACGAACCTATGCTCTAGAAATTTGTTAAATAAATCACACCGAATAAGAACCAGAGTTCATCCAGTATCAGACTTTACCCGCTCCGAGAGGGCACGCGAGTATCAGTGAGATTGTGAGTTATGCTCTGGGCACTAGAAATGGTTTCGGAGCCGGGAATTTTTGTAATGTTCGGGTTCTTATGCATCCTGCCATATTGAAACCGGGTGGCGGGGTGGTGAAGTACGGGGCCGAGCACGAGGCGGAAGTTGTATTTTATTGTTCCATGAAACCAGGAGCGCGTTCCATGGAGTTCCATGGAGCGCGGTCCGAAAGCGGGACTTTAGCGGGCTAGCACGTGTTTTACAACTGTGCGCTGTTATTAAGTTTCAATATGAATGCGACCACGAAATACTTTTGCGCTGCTTCCATAACGGTAATAAAAGCAAAAATTTATCGTGATCGCTATCCGACAGCGACATTGTCCTTTCTTTAAAATGTGTGTGTCACACCGGCCGTCTTCCCGCCGCAAATTCCGCGTAGGACTGCTGTGTGCCTATTATCGTATAAATATTTTAGGGGTGCTTTGAAATTGTTTTAGGAGAACAAATCCAATTAATAATATGAATTCGAATCCTTCAAGGCCATGCAATCCGCAAAGAGAATCTCTATCATCTACTCCTTTTACAGATGCTAATAATTTTCCTTCAGTTAATAACTATAATCGTGCCAATTTTATTCATTTCAAATGATGAATTCAAATCATGAATCTGAAAAAAATACTTTCTATAATAAAAATAAGTGGCAGTAGTTTAGTACGCAAAATGGTTCACACGATCACGGGGTTGGCACCATAGATATAGAGGGGAAATTTGGTATGAGGGCGTGGTGCGTGTCGCCTCGATATGGTCAAAATGCACATATCGAGGCGACACTCCTTCAAACATCGCTACAGCGACATAGCGATCGTTGTACTGACAAGATCTCTCGTAAAACGTGAAAATTACAAGTTGTAGCAATATACCTTGTAAAAATTGGGAGTGAAAACATAAATTTTAAAACCAGTGGAATAACATACGACCGGCTATTAGCATTATTAGTTACTGTTTTTATTATTGTTCAATGTTTTCTTTTGGTCTCCATAGAAATTTCTAAACTCAAATATAGTGATGTTCATTTACGGTGATTGATATTATCGACAATTAATTTTTACTAAAATGTTTTAATTTTTGTAATTAAAGTCCTTAAAATGTCGAAGCGAAAAGCGTTCACGGTAAATTGATTCATTTTATTTTATTATTATTATTATTATTATTACTAAACATTTTATTTCGAGTAACTTTAACACAACTCATATTTCGGACACCCGTTTCCATATCATGTCAATTTGTACGTTGTTGTTGCTTTAAGAAAAATGTATATGTATAATTGTTTTAGATAATTTGGATATTTAAATTCCATTATACTCATAGATTAAACGTAGAGTATTTTTAATTTTTAAGTCTTTCCAATGAGTTCAAATAAAAGAAGGTTGCATTGAAGCTGCAAAAAATAGAAAGATTTGTTTTCTTATTATTGTTGCTGACTTTGTTTAAATTTCTATAGAAAATGCTTTTAAAAAATATACAAAATAAAATCGGTTTTATTTTACATGTGCGTGCAAAATAAATTAGAAACAATTCTAGGAAGTTACATAAATCCTTCATAACAAAACAACATAATATATTAATATAATTTATTAAATTCGTCGAGGGATCGAGTTTACGCTTGACAGTGACAGCTTCACCAACCCATAGTAACGTATAATGGAAAACTGACACTGGCCCAAGCCTAGTTTGTTAATTTAATAATACACCAGTACCAGTGTAGGTATAGTATGAAAAATAGAATATTTTTTTACTATTAAAAACAGCCAAATGGATCCTGACTATTGATTAAGTACAACCACAGCCCTTGTTGAGTAGCGTCAGTTTAAGATAATAAGGTTAACAAATGACGGAGCGGTATCCATCAGCGCCCGCCGGTGCTGCGGGACAGCGGTTTTATTTCAATACTCACGACCCTGCAAGTTTATGCGGGCACGTAGTCGCCGCGGTTGCGGGCACGAAAGCTGCTGCGATTGCGGAACGGACCGCGAGCTTAGTTAGAGATAATCGCAAGTCGCGCGGTTATTAGAGAACTCACCCCCCGTGCGCCTGAAGTCAGCCACTAATACTCCGCCTCGGCAACCGCGAGCAAACGTCACCACTACAGGCGCAAAACGCGCCGTGAAATGTGCTACTAATTGTATAAACTTAACTATTACATTCTACGGAAGCTCGTCCGGCGGGTGGAAAAGAGAAGAAGCGGTCCCGCGGCAGACACGGGTGAAAACCGCTCCGTGAGTACTTAGTGTTACGAAAAATGAGTTTCAGCGCCATCTAACGTGTAATAGTTAGCTATCATATACTAGTAGCATTTTTACTAAAACGCCACCTGATGGTGAATGGTTGAACCAGGATGAAAAAATACTGAAATATTGCAATACTCAAGTGACTGTAAGTTTAATTTTGTTAAAAAATAAAATTGTTACGTCGTGTTCATGTTTTAAGCCCTAACAATCAAAATCGTTAAGTTATGGTACTTGGTTCTTGATGTAACGGGCTGGTGTCCGCATCTCGACGTCAAGGCGCCTATTTTGCTTATATTTTAATAAGAGCGTAATGTTTGAATTGCACACAAGCTAAAAAGTGGCGACATCGGTACCCGATCTTACATAGCGTCATTACATATCTCCCTTTTGTTCCTATATCTATGGTTGGCACTCCGCGCTTTGGTTCGCAGTCAGCATGCATCGGGCAACATGAATACGAATTTCCACGCTTTGTGTCACCTGACGCATAGCAACACATATGTTACTAAGCGTACTGCAATTTCGAGGCATATTGATTACATTGATATAACTTTTCGTGTAATTAAGATTCAAGAGTAATATTCATGGAATATATTATTTGATTATTACAATGCGTAGCGCCGAAACAAACGAAATGAAATCTCATATTTTATGTTAAAATGGCCTATATAACGGCGTCGTGGGAAGAGGGCCTCCCGAGTGCGCGCGTTGTGGCCCGTAGTCGCCAATTTTTGCGGCGCGTGGTAGCGCGTATTCAGATGTGTATCGAGAGCTTAGTGTGATTCGAGCTACCGTTCGAAAATACCATACGAAGAACGCATAGCTATTTCTACAGCCACATTTATATTATGCAGTTATAACGTACTAAAAAAAAGCAAAAGAAACGACTGGTGCATGTCATTATTCAACAAAAGCAAGTAGTGGTAAATTGTTAAGATTTATTGAATTGAAAATAAGTAGTTTGTTTTACGTATTCTTACTATAGGTTTTCGCGCTGCGCCTTTGAAGTTACCGACACTCGGCAGATCCAAAAAACAGGCGACCACCGGCCACCAGTGCACGGTCGGGAGGTCCTCTTCCCACGGCAAAATGGCGCGTGGTGGCGCGTTGAAAATGGGGGCCATCAGAAGCCTACGTGTGTATATATATGTATATATATATATATATATATATATATATATATATACGTAAAACGAATGTTTACGTTTGCCTTTTGCTACATAAAAATTTCGAATTACAGAGATTAAGAAGAAAGAGATTAAGAAAATCCTTCACTAAGATCGACTTGAGTGAATTTTTTGCTAACTGCAACTTGGTGTTGTTTGTGATATTTATGACCATGTTTTAGCTCGCTAATCGAATGCCAGTCTCAAATTTTACTTTGAAGCCGGTAGCCAATGACAATACTTGTTTCCTAAAAAAATGAAAGGCGGGAATTTTTGCTAATTGTTTTGTAGTCTATGGACTATTGTTTATGGCAGTTAACAAACAAACCTTTACCTTTTCTTCAGCAGAAAAAAATTAAAAAGTCAACAGTTTTAACCATTGACCTACCGTTTTGACCTTATTAGATATAAGTAGGTGCAATTTATATTGATTTTTTTATATTCGATTTTAAATACAATAATTTATTAATAAGGCTGGACTTGCACTAGTGGGAAAATGGTGTTTATAACTATTTCTTGGAAACTCTGGAACATGAAGATGAAAATCAATGAAGATTAGAGTTATCTCGCTCTGTTTTATTGTATCACTTGTTGTAGGAATACGACTTAGTTCTTTAAATTACAATTTGTTGAACTGTATGTTGAAATAATTGAAGTATGAAACTTCTTGGGTTCTCTCCAAGTAAGTTCAGAAACAAAATAGGAAGGTTCCATTGCACTTATCTTAATCTATGTGAAATGAGAAACCAAAACAACAGACAAAGTAGGTTCCATTGCACTTTTCTGAAGCTATGTGAAATGAGAAACCGAAAAAAGTCGATAGCTCTTAAACTATGGTAATCATCTTTGTTCTCCTGATAATTAGACGTGAAGGCCTCAAAACCGTCATTTTTTATAATAATTTAATATAAATGTATAAACAAAATATGATAAAGGTTATCTACCTTAAAATAAAATAAAAAATGTCAGAGCAACTCAAGAAAAAACGCAAATAACACTGTGATAAAAATGTTAACATATTTCCAAGTCAGACTTAACACTGGTTTTATACAAGTGCTTATACTTTTATACAAGATTGAGATGGGACATAAAAATCGTTCATAAATATTAATTATTGACTTGAGTCGTCCTTGAGACTTTTTTTATGTTTAAGTCGGACTTATCTTTGTTCATAAATACGGGCATAAGACAATAGATTGCTATTAGTTATAGTATGTACCTAGTACATACCTTATGTTCCTGTCCTGTCTAGTTCTTAAAGTACCTTCTAGTTTTTCTATCGCATAAGGTATCTAAAAAGTAACCTAATTAATTGTTGTTGTAATTGTATTGTTTTACAAGACGAATACCAAAATAAGTGGTTATCTTGAGTACAAACATTTACCAAACCAAGGTTTATTACGTGTTGACAGTACATTATCAAGTTACAAGGAATAAAAGTATGCGAAAAAGTACGAAATGCGGATTTCTTATCAAATATCGGAAACAAGTAAACGCACTAGATGTCCAAGTAAAGACGCGTACTTTATATTGTGGCGTGAAGAGGGCAGATTTATTCGGATTAAAACAAAATTATACTCATATTTGAATCTAGTACGTTACAAGACTTAGTCAAATGAATACCTTTTCCAGCATGTGGTAGACGTCAGCGAGGTCGACGCCGGGGTACGGTGACATGCCGTAGGTGGCGATCTCCCAAAGCAACACGCCGAACGCCCAAACGTCCGACTTGGTACTGAAGGTGTTGTAAGCGAGCCCCTCGGGTGCTGTCCACTTGATGGGGAACTTGGCGCCCGCATGCGCCGTGTACGTGTCGTCGCGCATCAACCGAGCAAGGCCAAAGTCCGCTACTTTCACTAGGTGTCCTTCACCTACGAGACAGTTGCGCGCCGCGAGATCCCTGCACAACCAATCATATTCTTATCGATTCAAATCACTATTAATGTATATCCGGGTGCTGTCAGAAATACGTAGCGCTACACAAGTCAATACAAACTTATTGTATGGTCTCATACATTCCTCGATATAACTCTGCACACGCGGCGATCTACTTTAGCCACGTGCCGCACTTTAACTTAAGTACGTAATTCACAATTTATTTTACGTAGTATTATTCGTTTCAATCCATTTTAAACAAAAAGAAACAAACATGTCACTGACCTGACCATAGACGATTTAGCGATGGCTAATTATAATGCAAACTAAAAATCGATTAATTAATTAATCGAATGAATCGATTTGTTTAATTGAGTCATACTAGCAGTTTTACTTATATGAATAGTAAAAATACATAACCTATAAAAGCATATATTTAAAATTTCCGAAATCTTAATTTTAAATCCTCCTTCAAATCTTTACACTTAGATACTCGTTCAATTGCAATTGAAATTTTCGATTTACCAATCGATTACAAAAACTTAATTGAATGAACGGAATGTTTTTTTCGTACAGCACTATGCAACCATAGACAAGTCATAGAAATATAGATGAAAAATAACCTCACTTTTGTACCACCATTTTTCAAATACGATTTTACGATGCTATTCAAATGAATATTGTTGGAATAAGTGATGAGATATCAAGTCAAAAACTTCGAAATATACATGAAAGCGTTACTTATTCGATTTATTGAGTGACTGCTTTAGAATTTTAACCAAACGGGTTTGTTTACTTTTGTTGAAATTGGATTGGAACAGACGTTACCAACACCGATACACTACAACAACGAAAGATTTGTCACCAAACCAAAGTACTTTTACCATTTTCTTTGCAAGTCTTGCTCTGTATGCTACCCCTACAATCTATGTATGGAGTAAAATGACCCATACACTTATAAAAAATTCTAATTAATTGCAAATGCTAAGACGATATTGAACGCTAGTTGCTATTCATATGTATATACGAGCTCATGCGCAAAAGTATATAGTAGGAGATCACACCTGTGTATGAAGGAGCGGCTCTCTAGGTAGCTCATGCCCTCAGCAATCTGCGTGGCCATGTACATGAGCGCGACGGCGTCAACGCGGTCGCGAGTCGCGCCTGCGCGCAGGTACTCGAGTAGATTCCCGCGCGACATGAACTCTGTGATGATGTAGAAAGGAGGCTCGCGCGTGCACACGCCCAGCAGCTGGACGAGGTTCGGGTGCCGCATCTCCTTCATGATCGCCGCTTCTTCCAGGAAATCTTTTAGCGCCATTGTGTCATCTTTCAGCGTCTTGACCGCTACCTGACACGCCAATTCACTTTCTTAACAACTGTGCTGCGAGACGAATGTGGTACCTTGCTATTCAGTACGCATTTCGATTACAAGGTTCTTTATTAGTACTTTAGAGTATTAGTGCTTCACGTACGTTCTATTTTTTTTGTTAAATTTAAAAACAGAAAATTGTTTATAAGCAAACGTATTAAATAAAAATACGTATTAAATAGTTAAAAACATTTCCTTTTTTTTTTTCAAAACAAATTACCAATATAACACAAGCTACCGCATTTTGTTCTGTGTGTCTGTTTAGGGATTCTCAATCATAATATGAACATTTATTTCACATTCCACTTATCTGAGCGACTTGAAATCAGGTATATTATGTAAACCTGACGATGTAACAATAATATGATAACTATGATTTGATGCTGCAACCAGGACATTCTGCAGACTACCGAACTCCTTACCTACTTATAGTAGAAGTGTCGTGCTGATACTAACTTTATTCACTTTTTCAAGTAACTGTTTGTTTCCTTTTTAATTTTAATTTAAGTAATAACAGAATGTGCGTAAAGTTGTGTCTAAAGGTGGAAAGCTGCGAGAATGTAACCACATCAACAAACTAAAACTAAGTTTGTTATGTATAAATTACGTCCATATATGATAAGCGTACAGTATACTAATATAAGAGCATATATATTTTATCCAGATTTTATTAAGGATTTGGTAAAAATGATTATAAGTAGCACAAGTACTGCAAACTATTACAATATTGGCGGGTTGAGTATGCTATCCGTGTAATTCTGTCAAAAGTTGTCTCATTTTTTAAATTGTTTTTAGGAAAAGAACCAAGAAAGAAAAAAATAATGGTAATAATGTACGTTTGGTAGGAGGGTTATGATCGTGAGTTATGAAGTGTAGACGAACCGTGATGTTGCAGCGCTTCCAAACTGCCTCGTAGACATCGCCGTACTGCCCGCCTCCGAGCTTGTGCTTCATAACAATGTCGGTGCGGTCGATCTCCCACTCGTCAGGCGGTGCGAGCGGGAATACGGTGGGCTTGTCGCGCTTTGGTGCTGGATATAGTAACTGCGTGATCAGCCCATCACCCAGCATTGAATGGTGATGCACTAGCTCAGCTAGCGTGCCGAACTTGCTCTCCGACGTCACGTACACCTTGCCATCCGAGTCCTCATTGATGCGATAATGGTACACGCGCCCTTCGTAGCGCAAAGAAATGCTGCGCTGCCCGGGACTCGACTCGGACTCGCGCACCTGTTGACAAACAGTTCACTCCACATTACACTTCAACCATATCGTTGTGCCTCCTAGGAAAAATCTACACTTTGTTCGCACTGGATCTACATCGTAAGGGTTCAATATACATTAGTTCTCCAACAGTCGTGACCAGTCCATTTCAGCTGTTCACCAAGACCAAGCCTGTGCGCTCAGCATCAGCAGCTTAGCAATGGAAGGAGCCGTCCACTCACCAAGAAGCTCCCATTGATCCCCGAAGAGAGCAGGTACTCTGCTGCATTACGTGAGATTGGGCCGTGATACCACGAGTGTTTCTCGAGCGAGTTGACTGGCGTCACGTAGTTACTGGGCACCCAACCTACGCCGCCCGACAGCGTGTGCGCCTCGCACCACTCGCCGCTCTTGTTGTAGCTCACAATGCGCACCTGCTCACCTGCAACAATGTTAATGCAAAAAAATAGAAGTAATACGAGTGAGGTAACTACAAGATAAAAAATTAAAGAATTAAGAAAATATCCTGGACATTCCATAAGTGGAAATGAGGTGGTCATATTGACAGGTAGACTTTGGACTGCAAAAATATTACAAAGGTACCCCCAACCAAGATTGAGTGTAATGATAAACGATTTTAGTTGAATACCTTACGAGACAACGTCTGGCATTAAGCAAGAATCTCATCTGGGTCTTTACCTTTTAACAATGTCATGTCATACTACATATCATACTATTTACCAATGATATCTATACATGTTTTTTAACGATTCAAAAACATATTCGTTTGCCGATGATCTTAAGGCCATAAAGTCTGTTCAAGACTTAGCTGATTCGGCTTTCAAGTTCGTGCGTGTGGTACAGGATGGCTTTAAACATTAAGAAATGCAATCACGTAAAATTTATTAGAAACAGAAATATTATACTTACTAAATATAGCTTAATGTGAGAAACTGTTGAAGAATTGGATGGTACACGTGATCTAGAAGTTTACTTTGTAGAAAGTCAACATTATGTAGAAATAAATAAACAGATTATTGTGCATTCGGTGTTCTCCTCTAAGTAATGGGGCAAAATCACTGAGTATTAGGAAGACTTAGGAAGACATGAATACCTACAAAAATAAAACAGTAAGTGAACCTCTTTCTATATGTAACATGTTTTCTTGTCGGTCTTTGTTCCCTCAGAATTGTAATTTTAAGATTGAAGAGTTAGATTCAAAATGTAACCATAATTATAATCATGATAATAACATATGTGATACAGTAATATCTGAACATGACATTATAAAACAGCTAAGTAATTTAGACACAACAAAAGGCCCTGGCACAGATAAATTGCCTGCTATCTTTTTAAGAAACAGCTAAAACTATTTACAAGCCATTTTTGTTTAACAAATATCTTAGTGAAGGAGTATTCCCAAATGAATAGCAGCTCGTATTGTGCCCGTGCACAAGAGAGACCCTAAGCAAAATGCTGAAAATTACCGCCCTGTTTCCATTTTACCTACTGTATCTAAGATCTATGAAAGACTAATAGTACATCGTGTTATATATCCCTCACTTCACAGTACTATTATTCCACAGCAGCATGACTTTGTGCAACGGAGGTCCACTGTAACTAACTTACTTATTTACACAACTCATTTATTTCATAACATGGATTCAAATAAGCATAAGAAAGCATTTGACAGGGATAAGAGGCTACTTGAAAAAATCGCGTTCAATGGTATCCCTGGCAACCTTTTGCGCTGGTTCTAATCATATATATATAATCGTACACAAAAGATTGTGATTAAAGGCTATGGAGTCGGAGACTGTCAGAATTAGCCTTAGAGGAAGGAAAAAATAAATGAAAGGAACAGAAAATGTACTCAGGATCTTGAATGCTTTTTAGGACGCCTCGATCGCTTTACCACTTTCGGTACTGAAAATAAACTAAGTCTGAGTCTTAACAAACGTAAAAAAATAACATTCTCTAAGAAAAAATCATATTTGGGACATTCATATAAGCTTTGTGGAGTAAAACTGGATGATGTTAATGCTATTAGAGACCTGGGAGTGATAGTTAATTCGAAGTTACATTTGGATACAGATGTTGAGAGTATCATCAATAAAGCATTCAAATCATATGGTTTTGTTATGCGCCCCAGCATGGAATTTAAAATGCCCTCATCTTTCTTAATTTTATGTAAGTCCCTTGTTAGATCACAATTAGAATACGCTGTGCCAATTGGAATCCTTATTACAAAATATGCACAAGTAACACTGAGAGGGTGCACAAAAAAATTCTACGTTGCGTAAAGTATAGATGTAAGGGTAATACAATTAAATATGACCAACTTCTTGAAAAATATAATTTGTTAGATCTACACTATGATTATGATGATGATTATTAGTATGACTTATGTACAAAGTCCCCATGCGTTCATCACGGACTCATCACCTGTTTGCTACTCACAAATGTCGTACAAATACTGGCAAGCGATCGCCATTGTATAGGCAAAAAAATCCTTTAATAATGCATTTAATGCCATTGATATTCATGGCACACGCGTTTGCATTTTCAAAAAGTTGATTATCAATAAATTAAAAAATCGGGTAAATAGAATTCCATAACCAGTGGGCAATTACTTATAAGCCCTTTTAGTTCAAAGATCAAATTCTATTTATATATTTAGTTATTTCAAAAGAAACACGATATTTTTTTTTTTTTTTTTTTACGCACACACTCAACATAGCCCCGCACTAGGGAAACCCTGTGTCGCGGGTGCCATGGACACACACATAGACAACCACAAATTACACCCAAACTCACGAGAGAAATAAATGTAGGCCATACACATATTTCTCCCGACCCGGGAATCGAACCTGGGACCTCCGCGTGGCAGTCCGGCATGGTAACCGTTTGGCCACAGAGGCAGTTAAAATTTATATATTTATATACAGGAAGATTTTTTAATCACTATCCAAATTTTTTTTGGGCATTAGGTATCGTTAATAGAACCCATTTCTGAAATAAAATATGTAGGTCATATTTTCACAATAAAATAATTGTCCCGATCCAATAATCAATAAAGCGTGGTAACCATTTCTAGCGTAAATTTCTCTAGTACGCAAGGCGGCAACATCAATCAACACACCTGCGCGCGCGGCGCGGAGACGGGAAGGGCTAGTTGCGGGGGAGGGCGGAGGGGTACCGGGAGCGGCGACAAGTCACGCACAAAGGTCACGCAGTCGCCCGCGCATTTTCGCCCGGCGAAAGCGTGTTATCTCGTGCGAATTGCGATACATAACGCAGCCCCCGCGATGTACTCAAACCGCGAATATTATGAAATGGTGCGATGTTATTTATTAAGTGGCGAAAGTTTGAACGGAGCTCAAAGACTGTACGAAGCGGAAAGCCTCTCTCGCCTTCGCAACCAAGGTGTAGTGAATCCTTCGATACCGAACCGTGCCACGATTCTCGCTGCCAATCAAAGGCTGTTAGATCATGGCCAGTTCACTTCTCCTTCACATGCACAAGGGCGTGGAAGGCAAAGACTGCCAGTAGAGATCGAGGAAGAAATCTTCGATTTTTTCGAAAGAAACCCTCGTGCAAGTACTCGAGATGCAGCGAGACGCTTCGAGGTCAGCCAGTACGCCGTCTGGAAGCTGCTCAACACCGCAGGGTTGCACCCTTACCACTTCCAAAAGGTGCAAGCATTAAGTGATGCAGATGCTGCGCCCCGCCGAGCCTTCTGCGAGTGGCTAATTGCGCACCCGACGGCCGTTATAATGTGGACCGATGAGGCTTTGTTTACGCGTGTCGGATTATACAATCAGCACAACGAACACTGGTGGTCATTCCGAAACCCACACATGATAAGGGAAACCTATCATCAAGTGCGTTTTAGTGCCAACGTGTGGGCCGGTATCGTAGGCAATAAAGTACTTGGGCCGTATTTTATCGAGAGACGCTTGACCGGTGGCACGTATCTGGATATGTTGCGTACGGTGATCACGGACTTTGTGGACGAGGTGCCCCTCGTGCACCTGCGCGACTTTTATTTCCAACAAGACGGTGCCCCGCCTCACTACGCCGCCGCGGTGCGCGAATACCTCGGCACTGAGCACGGCGACCGCTGGATCGGCCGCGGAGGCCCCGTCCCGTGGCCAGCGCGCTCACCGGACCTGACTCCATGTGACTTTTTTTTGTGGGGTGAAATTAAAAGACGTGTGTATGTGGAAGAGGCTCAAAGCCTAGACGCATTAAAACTGCAAATCATACGCGCGTTTGATGAAGTGAAAAGAGACACTGTAGTGCTTAATAAATTGAAAGACAATGTGCAGAAACGTGCTGGACTCTGTTTAGAGAGAAATGGTTTGCATTTTGAACAATTGCTAAAATACACTTAGTTATTAGGATTTTAATCTTTTTTTTTTGTTTTATTGTAGGCAAGTTGAATTTCATTGATTTTAATTATTGTACATTCTAAGTTGATTCAAATTTTTTAAATACGCCTTATTGCAAAAGGTGCTGCCTACCTACCTACTTTGTAAAATTGCCTTCTGAGTAATTTAAACCTACCTACTACCTAGCTAATTTAAACGTTAACGAGTAACCTAAACTACCTTATCACTATGAAATTTAGGTAGGTACAATAATGCCTTTTGCGATCTGACGGTCCTAAGCCCGTTAAAGTATGAAGGAAAAATTTGCAACTTATGGATGTTATTATTTGTTATCAATCAAATGGCGGGGCGGGGGGCGGAAGCGCAATGCGCGGTGACCATTTACGTCAGGATTTTTTTGGATAATTTTGTAATGCCTTATCTCAATATTTTAGTACTGAATGATACTAAAAGAAAAAATACGTATATAATTATTTTCATTGCAGATCATAATATGAAATTTTGGATAGTGTTTAAAAAATCTTCCTGTATATTAAAAATTATATATATGGTATATCACAATTAGTTAGTGGATATATATTATATATATTATATATAGTGGATATATTAGCACAAATAGTTATATAGTGTATGTGTGTACATGTGTACGGGATGTTTTCTCTAGTGGATGCATCGGCTTGGACGACTTTTCTTCAATATTTTTATAAAAGTATGTATATTGTCGTAAATGCTCTTATCAATCGATGTGTCTATTGTAGGGGTATCTGTATATGCATATCTCCATAATTATACTACAATATGTGCTCCTGATTTAGTGTTGGCATTATTTGTGAGTAGTGACACCAGTAAATTAGAAGCGCAGTCCTGGCTATGATGGCCTCAATATTGAGCATTTGCAACACGCAGGTGTGCACCTACCGCGAGTGCTTGCGATGTTCTATAACCTATGCACTGGTGATACGGCGGATCTATCTAATTATAGGCGCATATCGCTGGCAACCATATCAGCAAAGGTGCTGGACAGTTTGTTTCACAAATACCTGGACAATCACCTTAAATTCCAAGACGCTCAGTTTGGATTTAGAGCCAGCTTGTCGACCGAGAGTGCACAGAATAGAGCCTCAAGCAGACTTTACAGTACTATACATCTAGGAGTAACCCTGTTTACGCCTGTTTTTTGGATCTGTCAAAAGCGTTTGATCTGGTATCTTATGATGTATTGTGGAGCAAACTAAAGCATGAATCAAATCTACCATGCGAATTAAGAGACTTATTAATTAACTTATAAATTAGATACTGGTACGGCCACCAGAAAAACAGAGTGAGGTGGGCTAGCTCGTATTCGGATATGTATGGATTGGAGTGTGGGGTAAGGCAGGGAGGATTGACCTCTCCCAAACTATTTAACCTATACATTAATAAACTGATATGCGAGCTCAGCAGTACACATGTCGGATGTCACATTGACGGTGTCTGTATAAATAATATAAGTTACGCAGATGACATGGTTCTGCTGAGTCCATTTATCGGTGCACTTAGAATACTACTGAGCATTTGTGAGACGTGTCTCACATGGTTTGAAGTATAATGTAAATAAATGTTAATTTATGATTTTTTAAGTTATGTCCGAAACGGTGTAAAGCTGGCCTCCCATAACTCTTTGTGGTGTTCCTCTGAAACGTGTCACCCAATTCAAATATTTGGGCCACTGGGCCACGAATGACCTAAAAGATAATGTTGACATAGAAAGAGAGCGCAGGGCTCTGGCTGTCCGTTGTAATATGCTGGCTCGGAGGTTCGTACGCTGCTCTAACGTAGTCAAGATAACGCTATTCAAAGCTTTCTGCCAATCTTTCTACACTAGCAGCCTCTGGGTCTCATATGCGCAGCGGTCAGCCGGCGCACTGCGCGTACAATATAATAACGCGTTCAGGATGCTGTTGGGTCTGCCACAGTTCTGCAGTGCTTCGAGTATGTTCGCGGAGACGGCAAATGATGGTTTCCACGCGATCCTGCGCAAGCGTACTGCGTCGTTGCTGAGTTGCCTGGGTAGATCATCTAACAGCATCCTGAACGTTTTTACTGGCGGGTGGGACTCTCCGCTGCTACACCAGTGACTGTGCTTGCATGCGGACAAGCACATAGATGGATAGTGGTAGCGGTTCAGACCCATAACTCTTATACAATAAATTGGCAATAATATGTATTTTTAATTTTAATTTAATTTAATGTATTGTATTTTAGAATGTGTTTATTTTATTTTATTTCATTTTGTGACTCGTGTACTGTGAACTAAAATATTTTGAATTTGAATTTACTAAAATCGGAAAACTGTTAAGTAATCTGTGGTTAACGGTGTTGGTTACTCATTACGTTACTATTTGTTAGTTATAGCTATGTACGATTTGTAATGTGTAACTGTCTGTTGACCCCGACAAATATAAAAAACATACTACAAAATCTTTGAAATAAGTTGTGAATCCTAAGTGCTAAAAATAATAATACATTATAATAAAATCTTAAAGAAGCCGAGCCCATATTTCTAATATTTTAAAGTAAAACTTAGTACTATTGCCGCGTCGAACCTTCATGGATGACCAGCGACCAGCCTCCATGGACGACCAGACAGGCAACCCACAAAGACAGACTTACTAGACTGACAGGAATTCGAATTAGACCGACTATCTTCTGGACAAAAGACGACGACAGACGTTCCTTTCTTTTTTGACAAAGGACGACAAGACAGTCCTGACTAAACCACCGACGCGAGCAGGCGACTTCTCCTGACTGAATTGTACAGACAAACCACTATTAAGCCGTAGACAATAGGAATTTTTGTGTGATTGTCGCTTATCTGTTTGTGTGTGCGTTCGTGCATGCTAACCTTCATAATTGCTGAACCAATACTGATTTTTCAGTAATGTATTAAGATAAACTTGAGCTAATATTAGGGGTTAAAGTATGAAATTGCCGTTTTATTGCAATAGGT
>NW_020653200.1:15880245-15888845 GCF_003589595.1 Hyposmocoma kahamanoa | reverse complement strand
TTTTCAGTACAAATCGGCAATTTCATACTTTAACCCCTATTATTTAGTGTTTCTTTCATTTAAATCGGTTGGCAAATAAAAATATAATATGTATGTCAATTTGCAAACATGTCTCGTGCGCGAGAGAAATGAAGCGACCACATGTATGTCGAAACGAATTGCGTGCGCTACCCAATCAGTTGAGTAAACGTAAATATTACTACAAAAATATTAGTTATTAGGAGATCTACAAAAAAGTCAGCCACACCTAGTTAGCTAGGATTTATATTTAAGCCACAATAACATTTTTAATGATAAAAATTAATTAAACATTTTATAAGATTACATTTAAGTGCACTTATTATGTAGAATATGTTATTATTAAGCATTATTAGAATAATTCTGTTATGTTGAGAATTTCATGAATTATCATTTGGTCTGTGAGTATCCCTGTTCAGCACAATTTGGTCTCAATCAAGATTTTTTTTAGTTTATTAACCAAAATACAGAAAAAATACTTATTTACTAATTACAAGCTTCGCTCACAATAGCCCTTCGGGCTTTATCCGCGGCGAAGGAGTTCAGTTCAATTTAAGTAAAAGTATAATATAATGAAGCAAAAATCTTAAAATCTATATTAATTAAGTCAAGACAGGTACAAAAACGCATATAATAGCAATTAAGCAATTTACAAAATCAACTTTATACCTTCAGTTTTCAATAAATGTTTCCTAACATATTGTGATTGATGATGTATGTGATTTATAGTGTTTTTTGTTTTGATAATTACATATAAGTTCCTCACTAATGTTGTTCATTAATGCAGGTAACAAATATTTCTAATTTCTTGTTCCACAATGAATTTTTTTTGTAGTGTGACGATGGTAATCTTTGTGAAGTTTGAATACGTTCATTTGCCAGAATACAGTATTTATACAGATCTTGAGTGTGCAAATGTTAATGGTATTTCACATTTGTCTCTACAATTACAAATCAATTGGCATTTCGAATTAATAAATAAGTGTCAAAAGCCATTTATTCAATTGTGATTTAAAAGTAAGTCCTTGCAGTGATTTAATTACATTAGATAAATTATTTAAAAAATCTTATAAATACATTGAAGCAGTTATTCTTATAAACGAGGTTGTGTCAATTTCTTTTCATTTTAAATAATCTTTGATATCATATATACACAGATCACATAACAAGTCAAATTATTTCTTTTTAAATATGTTTAAGGGTAAGTCTGCGATCGCTACAGGCAAAACATTATATATCTTTATGGAAATATTATAGGAATTCCTAGAAAAGCAACTAGTGTTATGGGAGGGTTCAGCAACGTGGTTGGGACGTCTAGTTAAAAATGTACATACTTCACGTTTCCTAGTAAATAGAGCCAAGTTTTTTCTAACAAACATCCATACTTCAAATACGTGCATAGCTGGAAGCGTTAGAACTCTTAGCTTTTTAAAAAGCGGTCTACAAGACTCAAGCAGGCCTACTCTACATATAGCTCTGACACACTTTTTCTGGATAAGAAATGCACGATTTAGTTCTACACAGTGCGCCCAGATAATGAGTTCATGTTATTTTCAAGTTATGATATTCATCTTTTAATAGGGCAGTGTTTAGTTTGTTCCATACAGTTAATATATGTATTACAGTATTGAAATAGTTGAATTTCATTATCTACAAATTTGTTTTGAATATTTCTTGGAACAATTACATGTAGCTATTTTAGTTGTAATTTGTAAATAATTTGTATATGCGTTTTAAATGTTCTCCCATAACTACTCATACCATAACCAATTATGCTATACGCTAATGACAAATATAATGTTCTTAAAGTGCTATATGGTAGTTTGGGACGCAGTATAGAAAGATTTGGCGACGATAGATGGTAGGTACGAGATGTTATTGTGGGAAGTGTATATGAGTGCCTTAGTTTTTCGTGCATTAACAAGTCCAACATCGTTTGCCCATTTACACAATAAATTGAAAACGTACAGAGCTTGGCGTTCAGCCGCATTCAGATCTGAGTTAGCCGACACGATGCAGGTGTCGTCAGCAAATCGGTACACTGAGCCTTCTCTGATTAATTTACATATAATATTATCATTAACATAAAGAAGATAAATTTTCAATAATGAAAAATTATATAAATAAATTCACAAAAAAAATAACGCCGATGTAATTACTGTCTAATCGTGGTCTAACCTGTAGACCGCGAACAAACTATATAGTACTGTTATTTATTGTCTTTACCGAGGTTTTAAAGTTCACTTCTAGGAAAAAAACGTCTAGCCAGTATAATTTATTTTATACAAAATTTTTATTATAAATTAAATCTTTTTGACGAACGCAGTCTTATCTATCGCTAGCGCCATTTTTGTAAATGTCAGCCTGTTTTAATTTGACCTACCTTTACTTAGTAATTTCATCTGTTTTGGCTCTATGGTTCTTGCAATCAATAGTTTCACATATATATTTCACATAAAATATAATGGAGGTCAAATGTCCGCATATGATGCCGCATATGCTGACATAATAAAAAGAAAACAAAATCGCAGGCACAGCTAGTATGTTAATAGAATTAAAATGAAAATGATTAGTGATGTCTTTATACATAATTATGCAAAATATTGCAAGGTGTTAAATAATAATATAATATAATACGAACTACCAATAATAGTATCATATCTTATACAAACGTGTGAAGATACAAACTGCACAAGACTTATGAAATGATAAGATAATGCCACATGGAAACAAATATAATTTAGGCTCTAATTTGCGATTACACATAACGGTAAATGAATAATGAAGGAGTGACTAAAGCAAAACAAAAACTACTTGCTATACATAACTGAGCCAGTTAATTCTTTACTGGAAAATAACTTACTATTATTATCAATTACTCAGGATAACTAAGCTAAATCCTTTGAAACGCTTATGAGCCCCATAAATAAAATATAAAGAGATATATCCCATACATGGCGGTCATCCTTGCTTGCAATTGTGATTACTTTCAGAAAGAGCCTCTATCACATACATTCCTTTATCTTGCTACTTAAGTTTTGTTTATAGTGCCCCTCCTAATCGTC
The DNA here is from genome assembly GCF_003589595.1 of Hyposmocoma kahamanoa. NCBI lineage: Eukaryota > Metazoa > Arthropoda > Insecta > Lepidoptera > Cosmopterigidae > Hyposmocoma > Hyposmocoma kahamanoa. The sequence continues at coordinate 15,885,762 of NW_020653200.1, read as the reverse complement.
CTCTCGGTTATACAGATGGGCACTATCTATTAACTATACGGCACCTATGCAAATAAGCCTGCAAAGGAACCTTAAAATTCAAGTCCCGACCCCGATCAGCCCGTTTCATTCGACACAAACTTCATCTAGTTCTTAAAAGGCACCCTCCCTATTGTCCGGAGCTGTTGGCTCGCTCACCTCCCGTTGTCTATTGTGCAACAACCGGTTGCCACTGCTACGCCGTTGACTCTAAAGTCAGCTACCAAATTTCCACTTTGATAGTGGAGCTGGCGGCACGCTCACGTCCCGACGCCGTAGCATCTCTCCATTCCATAATTCCTATGCGGCTGAAGGGATCGGAGGATATCCAGCTTTATCCCTTTTAGACTACAACTGAGATAGCAGTCGCACTGGACAGTGCCCAGTGGCTTAGCTGGACCAGCTAGTACCGACCATAGCTTCCAACAGAAAGGGCAACTCGCGTGCTCCGCGCATCCTTTCACATTTGGACTTAGTCTAGATCGCCACTAAGATGCGCTAGCTGCGCGCTGGACAGACGCCCCAGTCACGTTACCGGGGCAGATGCATGAGTCCATCATCAATAGCTAGTATGGTAGAATCTATCTTACTACTAGTGAAAAAGACTGATTACATAGAAGAGCACCAAATAAGGATGTTGCCACTAACAAAATTTTTCAAGTTTGGTCATCCGCTCAAACTGGGTGCTTTCCATATCGTCTCTATCAGGTACAGTCCCATATCTTCCTATATAAGTCTTGTTTTAGTGACCTTCCCCATCAACCTCTTCGTTATATGGGAAGGGCACTATAATCTGAGCCTTCACAAGGTCCTTATTAGTCAAGTCCTGACTGGGTTCTAGACTTGACTGATTAGCCCTTTTGCACAAACTTCATCTGGTTGTCAAAAGGTTAGTGCATTGGGTGAGCTGCCCAGCATGCACATACAGTGCCTTCCCTGTTGTCCAGATAGGTCCCGGAACTGCTGGCTGGCTCACTTCCCCTTGCGCATTGCGTAATTAAAGGTACAGTCCCATATCTTTCTACATAGGTTATGTTTATGTGACCCTCCCTATCATCTTCTTGGTAATACGGGAAGGGTACTATAATTTGTGCTAGCTCTCCGGGCTAGTGCCAGAGATGCCGGTCGCAGTGTCCTGTTACAATGTCCGGACATAGTTTCCGACTTAATGCCCACCCGGCGAGTCCATGCCCAAGTCGAGGTCCACCAGAGACGTCCGTGAAGGTATCACTGGCGAAGGGATTGGTCTGGACGCCTGCAGTACCCTGGTCCTGCCGGAACTCCCTATCTCTCAAGTCGGCAAATAGGAACAGCAACTAACAGTACTGTAATAGTACAATTAATAATATATGGAAATTAATTATCTGTATAAAGTTGAAACCCACCTTTCTTGAGGCTCAGCTGGTTGTCGCCGCCGGCTGCGAAATCGTACAACGCAACGAATAGTTGAGGATCATCTTCCTCAGCGTGTGCAAGCAAATTTTCTTTTGAGGTCCACCTGTAAAGCCCAATAACACACCATATTAGCATACGCACACTTCAACTATACAAAAATGTATCTAATCTTTGTTGTTCGACCTCATGATTTGCATATGATGAACTTAGAAGATGTATCTATAAATAATTTGAAACATCAAGTTCTATTTATAGGTATAGAGTTATATTTTTTAAACAGACCATTTTGAAAATACACACATCAAAAGTGCATAGGGCTCGAGCATGTTTAATAATTTAACAAACTTATATAGATATTTTAATTTTAATAGGATAATCAAATATTTTAAAAAACACTTTTTTTTTTGCTCTTTTGCTCCCTACACGCTTTTGATGAGTGTAATAAACATTGAGGTAGGCTACCAAATAACAATTGATTGCCAAGTATTTTCAAAGCTTTTCATGAAAATAGATCTCTGCACTTCATTAAATGCATGAATGTTACATTTAAATCCAGCAAAGTACGTATGTACAAGACTTTGACGCGAGTAGTTGTCTTGCACTTAGACTTGCGAAGTGGGTTTTTGATTCTGAAAACGTTAATGCCGACAATAGAATACTTGCCTGTTAGCAGAATCTATAGGTTGTGGAGCAGGTGGTACACCGTGTAAGTGTGCGGTGCCGTCGCCGCTGCTGCTGCCACCGCCATCCGGTAGATCCGGGATGTGTGGCAGGGGCCGGCTCTGTAGCAGGGCCTCTGCAAGATACCAAATACCATTACCTATCCATAGTCCTCATAAATACTGTCTCTTGTGTAAAGATGCTTCCTTACTGTTTCTGATTAATTGGAAGTACTTATCTTTCAGTTTCTTTGTTATTTCTTGTACTTCATTATACAGTGACAAGCTACAGATTGCATAATATCTTACTAGGTGGTTGTGCCACACTATTGCACAGAATGCACATTAAATAAATGGTTGAAAAAATTTCAAATAACAAAATAATACAAAGGTGTTATAATTAATTTATAAACCATTTCATTATTAAATTCATTTTCACTAAGTATGATGCTTCATCCTACACTTCATTCAAGGGACAGATCAATTGAGACTATAGTACTATTCTCTCTTATGAAGTGCTTTCATCTTTGATAGTTTGAAGTTTTTTTTTATTATGATAAATAGTTGGTGATATATTTAATTATCCAATATCATTGTACATATATACAGTGTTATTTGTAAAATACTAACAACAACACAGGACTATATTACAAACATCATAAACAACAACTTTTGTTCATAGAATTTTTACAAAACATAATAATAAATTTACCAAAACTTTCAAGTTTTAAATATGGATCAATGGGCTATGAGCTATGATCTGTGACAAGGGGTATATGGTACAAAAACTATCCAATTTTTGTACTGCACTCTGGTCACATTCCATTAAATAAATTTTACTATCTCATGAGAAAAGCAGAATCCCCTCAATACCATTTCTGTAACAAGTTGGAAGACATTTAATTTAATAGAATGTGATTGACACATGGGATGACTGGCCCAATATCAATTAAAGGATGTTGATCAGGTAGGAGAACTAAATTCAATACTGAGCAACCCATTGACACAGAGTGCTGAAGCTCTATACTCCTATGTGAGGTTTTGCTTTGTGATGAGGAGCAATACCTCTCATGGGAATAGTGACAGATAAAGCAGGATAGTTATTTATATGTATACATACATTGAGGCCAACATAAACGCCCAAATGTGTCAGGACTCTTAAATCTAGATTTAAAAAAAAGACATTTACACGCTATGAGCAGTGGCAGCCGCTATTTTGATACCTGGCAGAAGTCGCAGTTGGTGATAAGGCAAGTTGATAAGTACATTATGTTTTCAATTTTTCTTGTTATATGTTACTGATGAATTCTTATACATGACTGTGTCAATCACATGTATGGTAATTGACACACAATCCCCATATATGGGATCTATCTAGTGAAAAAGACTAATTACAAATGGAGAAGGAAATAAGGATGTTGCTATTAACAAAATACTTTTCAAGGTTTCGTCACTTGCTCAAAGTGGGTCCTTTCAGTATCATCTATGAAATGATAATGACATTTATACTCAAAATATCTGTCACACTAGTTAACTTGTAGTGGAATAAAGACCTTCTGAGTTCCAGCTTCACTGCACATTTCCTTGCACAAGTTGAGTAAGCACTTGTAAATATTCACATAATGTGTGTTGTTAAAGGTAAATATAGTACTCCAGCAAATCTATCTCGTAAGTCTTGTACCATAACTATGGTACAAGACTTACGAGTCACCGTCGTCAACTGATGATGGTATTTGTTGATTGTTTTATGTATGGAACGATAATGCAAAAAATTTAATATAAAAATATAAAAAATACATTCACATAAGAGCTATTTTCGCAAGTGCTACACAGCTGTTACTACAGTAGGAAACTCGCACAGCAAAAATTATGTCTACATGTCAAATCTATTTGTCACTGTTGTTGAATAATTCAGGATACTCATAGATGTGGTCTAAGCTGCAGCTATTGGAATTTAATCACTTGAATATGGTTTACAAAGATGTAATACATGTACACATTACCTTAATAGTCAGCATTCGCATTAACAAATATTTCTGTACGTAGAAGTAAGGTAATTTAGGGAAATAAAGTAAGGTGTATCAAATAAGACAAATTTATATAGAGGTGTGCAAGCTAAAACCATGCACTCTTTGCCACCCCTTTCCGGATTCATCTATTATTGGAGTACCCTATTCTAAGTAGGCTTAACCCTATCCTGCACTTGCAAACTGCAGGTGCTAATTGAAAATATATTGATCTATGCAGAATGTATATGGATACATAATTATAATAACAGGCCTGCTATGGTTATCGAGTGAAAACAATACAGAAACAATGGGCACTCAAAGCATTATTACGTTGCGAGCTTCTTTGTTCAAGCCTTCAGTATCGGCGACTTCCTCGCGACTAAAAGTTGCATAATATGTAAGTAGCTACATGCGCCTGGTGATGACGGGGAGCTGGCTGTCAGATACTAACCGCTATGTTCAGTGAAGATGTTGGAGCCGAGCGCGCGAGGGTCTTTAGGCACCCGTGGCTTGCCGCGAGCTGCGCGTACAGACGCACCACTTGGCGCCCCGCGCTCCTTCGCCTGCTGCGCGCCCATAGCCGCTAGAACGGCCCACGATCCGGGCGCCTGCACCCCCTACTGGGCTCCTCGCCGCACAGTCTCCATGCTCAGCCTATCTACCCACGACCGTACCGCACTTAATCGCTAGGTTAACGGTGCGATTACACACAAATGTAACAAATTTATCACACCGCACGCATCCTAACCGGTCTACGCCTAACAAACTTAGCATCACCAGAACATAGACAGACAAGTCAGAGAATTTAAGACACCAGCGGCCATTAAACATGCACCTGACAGACGGACATGTTTGTTTAATTTTTTCTGACGTCGATACTGCTTGTTGGCTTGCCGCAGTGCCATTTGCCAGGATAATATTAATAAGTGCGTTATTATAAACAAAGGGACTTTAGCTTTCTCTAAATCTATACTTCTACGTTTACTTTTGCGTGAATAGAGTTACGAAATCAACCTAATAATTTTTAGTTAAAAAATAAAAATAACCGAAAATAAGAAAATAAAAATAACCGAAGTAGTAACAAAAATATCATAATATCATCGTAGATATCTTATCTTGTCCTATCGATCGCCACGTGAAGAGTGACCACGTGAAGTGGGAGCCTTTTTTTTTTTTTGACGGGGGGAAATCTTTATGGATACCTCTGAGCCCAGGGAGACTCAGGGATTATGTGGGGACTCTCCCTCCAGACTCGAGGGACTACCCCACTAAAACCCCCCTTGGTTTCCCTCTCGCCGGTTGAGTCGGCGCCGTGGGATTGGTGAACATTCACCACGACGCCGCCCGGCCGCCCTAGCTTGCGCCAGGGCTCCCGCGCCAACGGAGGGATCACTAGGGGATCAGGCGAGCAGCGAACTGCCTTCGCCTTCTCCCCG
>NW_020653200.1:15869267-15880235 GCF_003589595.1 Hyposmocoma kahamanoa | reverse complement strand
ACTGCCTTCGCCTTCTCCCCGTACGTCTGCGCCGAAGCGGGTGCGCGCCCGCCGCGTCCTCGCGCACCCGCTCCGCGGCCTCCTTTTGCGACATAACCTCTGCGTGACCTGGGAGCCTACCACAACCTCTTACAACAATACTACTTTAACCTTACATTGACTTTTCGTACCTTATCGCTCTTAAAGTAAGCTATTGTAATGTTAAAACTATGATGTTTTATTGGCAGTTTTGTGACTATCCACTCACTCAATTCGTACTATGACGCGACTTTAACATTAAAGTAATATTGCTCTTAGGTCAAATTTAGCAATCTTAAAATAGTTACACGGATGCAATGGAAACAATATCATTTTCAGTTTTTTTTTTGTATTAATGTTGATTTGTAATGATTAAAAGTTACGTTGAACTTATTTATTTACATATATATCTTCAATACTTTGTTTATTTTTTATTTAATAACACATAGGAAATAATTTCTCGTTAAATAAAAATACGCGATCTTTATTTCGTAAAATTATGACAGCGCCATCTATAGGCTCCTTGACGAAACTAACAGTTGGCACTAGACAATAGTTCCGAATCCACAACGTGACTATCAAGACTCAACTTGTTTTATTTATTTTTCTTCATGAAAATGCGGAATAATTATAGAAAACAACGTAATTTTAATAGATTTGATTATTACATACTTTTCCTTTTTAACGTCAAAATTCTCTGAATGTAAGTAACATTTGGTTCGAATTAGACCTGTGTCGGTCGATCATTTGTGATAACCCGGGTCGATTATGACCCATGCGTACTGTGATCGGGTCAAATGATTACATCATATGTTTGATATCTTAGCGGGTCACCCGTCCCTCACCATACTTCCGTAAGGCGTAAGGCGTTTAAAAGTGTCAAATTATACAAAATTACCAATTTGACGTTACGCTGCGGAGCAATTAGAATGAATGATTGATAGACTCGTTGATCTGTTAATGCGTTGACTTGTTGATCAATTGCTTGACTTTTTGTTTTGATCGAACGAAGGTTCTATCGAACGGATGCTCTATCGAACAAATGTTCGACCCAAACGAAGAGTGAGAAGGTAAACCGTGTCGTGTGTAGGGACTTCACGTGAGAGTGAACGAGACAACCATAATATTGAGAATTGTTGAATAATCTCTAAAATTATGACTTTGCTCGCATGACCCGTGAAACCACTGACATATATCTAAATAGACGTCGCAAGTGTACGTACTTCGCGTGCCTAAAGTAAGTGAAATTAACTTAGTTGTAGCTGCTACACTTTAGAACGCGCTCGACCGTTATCGTAGATAAACACCAGTCGAGAACGCGAAAAATGCATAATTGTGCAATTATAAACTGCAAAAGCACCATAACTGTGGGGAAACGGTTAAATAGGGACGTTTCTTTCAACGGGCAAGTGTTTTTGGTAATCAGAAGATGCATAATTTATTTTAAAAACAATTATTTTGGTATATTTTTTTATTTCGAGAAAACAAATATGCAACAGAGTGTAACCCTTTGTAATACATTGCGACTTTTACTTGGTGCGATATATTTGTGATCCTTTGTTATTACGCCATGAATTGCTCGATGACAAACGCACTTTTGTATAATGCATTCAGTTTCGTGGTACGGTCGCTTGTACATATCTCTGGCCAATTTTAACATTTAGTGATGTATATGTACGTTAGGCAATACCGTTCACGATTCTGAATGATTTTGAAAACGAAGGGACGAAAATTATTATGATCTTAGCAATATTATAAAATATTCTATATGTTCTTTGGTATAACGTTTATTAACGTTTCGTTTTTTTTTTCAGTTTTGCAGTATCTATATCAGTAGTATCTGTAATTTCGATAATTTTTGCAGTACGTTACCTCGTATATACATCGCCGGATATGTAGTACGAGTAATACAAAAAATATATAATGCAAAGAATTACCAGTGCGCTGCCTTTACAAAAACCTGGAGTTGGTCGTACGTATGAGTTCGTTGCTTTCGAGGACGGAGGTGGTATAGTTTATTCCACTTAAGATGCTATCCAAATATGCAGAGTAGCATAGTTAGGAATCCGAGAACTAATAAACAAATCACAAAAATATCAAACGAGGCCATCATTAAGTAAACCGCTTGTGATTAATAAGATTTTACCATATTTTGTCAGCAGTAACATTTTCATTTGTCTTGCCATTCCTCAATTTGATATATTATCGCAAGTTCATTGACGTTCGTTTTCATTATTTAAGTTAATCAATAAAATCTTCTATTGCAAAAATATGTTATATAATAAGCTAATTTTATTGAAAGGATAATAATTTTTAGATTTAAAGTCGACTAAAAATTAAAGTGTTAATTTTTTTTAGTAATCAACAATTTTTTTTAAATGAGTATAATAAAGGACGTCACTATCTTATTCTATTATTTTTCTACTATATTAATATTACGACTTATTGTAATTAACAAATACTTGAACAAAAGTTATTAAATAATAAATAAATAAATAACGCACACACTCAAACATAGCCCCGCACTAGGGAAACCCTGTGTCGCGGGTGCCTTGGACACACACATGGACAACCACAAATTACACCCAAACTCACGAGAGAAGTAATTGTAGGCCATACAACTATTTCTCCCGGCCCGGGAATCGAACATGGGACCTCTGCGTGGCAGTCCGGCATGGTAACCGTTCGGCCACGGAGGATATTCTATTTATCTAAGCTATTTAGAATCGATTAATTGAAGGGAATACGCGTGTTTATGAGTATTCCGTTCAATCAATCGATTCAGAGCGAGCGGAAGGAGGTTTCATCACTAAATAGTTCTTGTGACGTCATAGTGGGTACAAAAAATATGGCACGCGTGGTTTTCGTATGAATTGCTGTACTTGCGGCGTCTATCTGGATATATGTCTGTGCATGAAACTCTAAAATGATCGGGTTATTTAGAAGCTAGTAACCCAGGTGCTGTTCGAATAAATTTGATTCGATCGTATCGTACACGATCGTCACACATCTAGTTCGAATCCAGCCGGATCGAAGGATTTTTTCTAAGTGTGTTTATAATTATTACAAACTAGTGGACTAATTTCACAAAAAAAAAACATTGAATAGCATGGTGATTAAAGTCTATTAACAAAGATCTGTAACAAGCACAGAAAAATTCGTAACTTCGGACTCGCCTGACGCTGAAAAAGGAACGAATTTTTTCTAAGTGTGCGTTCTTTGTATTAATAATTATAACAAACTATTGAAATTCAATTAACTTCATTACAATTACTAAGCGACATCTCCAGTCAGCTGCTGTAGCTGTAAAGGTAGATTTGTCACAGATGGAACTACGGCTAAAAAGTCGTTAAAAACCAAAACTGAGATTTGGAACAAGCATGTAGAAAATTCGTAAGGTCCGCTGGGTTGTTCCGTGGCTTAGTTAACGTCTGGTACGGTTTGCTAGAAGATGTTGGTTCGAATCCAGCCAGATCGAAGGAATTTTTTATAAGTGTTCGATCTTTGTAGTTATAAATTATAACAAACTAGTGGAGTAATTTCATAAAAAAGTAATTATATGTCAGGGTGGTGATACATCTTGACATTCAAATAAGCTTAATTACAATTATTAAGCTTCTCCAGTCAGCTACTGGTAACGGTAAAGTGTTGGGTGCTCTTCTTTCTCTCTCTCTTCTTGCATTTCGTACAATAAGTATTTTATTATTAGTTTAAATAAATAACACCATTTTATCCACATGTCAACAAAACGAACAACGTATTTTTCAAAGCGTAAAGGCAGAGACAATTTTATATTCAACACTCCACCTCGCTTTCATATTACATAACATTAACAATCAATACACATTCTTTTAACAAGTTACGAAAATTTGTAAATTTATCAATAGGTAAAGATTTTGTTAACATGAATGCTAAATTGTCTTTGCTGTTAACATAAGTAACATTATTTTTAATCAAATCTTTAATAAAATGATATCGAATATCAATATGTTGCGATCTCTTAATATTTTCAAAACTTTTAGTAATACAAATGGCTCCAATATTGTCCATTTTAATATTAGGAATCACATTAAATCTAAAATCCATAGGAAGACCTTTTATATTTTGTAACTCACTAGCAGTAATGGCGGCCGCAATACCTATACTCCGCCACGGCGGTTGATAACGCTACACAATTTTGTTTACGTGAAAACCAAGTATTACCTTATTATTAAACAACACAACACATCCATTTACACTTTTCCTAGATAGTCTATAACCTGCCCAGTCAGCGCCAGACTAAGCTTCTAGACTGATAATATTATCACCATTTTTCTCATAATATAGTCCATTTTGAGTATGTTTTAAGTAACGAACCACTCTTTTCGCGCTTTTCCATGTAATTTCATTAGGTTTATCCAAAAATTGACTTAGGTAGGATACTGCAAAACTGATATCAGGGCGTGACACTGTTGCTATGAACATTAAATTGCCAATTCATTCTCTGTACGGTACATCTGCTACTTCGCCGATTATATCTATTTGTAAACCTTTTTCCATTGGAGTCTTTATACGGTTACATTCTCTCATATTGAAGTTTTTTAAAATTTTATCTACCTGTTTCTTTTGGTTTATCTTTAGTCCATTTTTTATTTCTCCTAAATCTTTTGTTTAAAATTCTCTTTGCAGTTTTTATTTGAGATCTTGTACAGCTGTCTCTTCTCCCATTAAGAGCATGTCATTAACAAACACTAAAATCCATATTTGATTGCCATGGTATAAGCAAAAATCGTATTTTGATCGTGAGAATCCTGCTTTTGTCATAAAATCATTAAAGCACTCATTACAGCATTTCGGACTTTCCTTTAAACCGTATAAACTTCTGTTTAATTTCAGTACTTGGTTTTTCTTCATTTTGTCTCTTAATCCTTGTGGTACTTTGATATATCTGTTTCCAATTTTCCATTTAAAAAAGCTGTAGAGACATCCAATTGGGGTATTTTTAATTTTTTATCAAAAGATTGAGTCAGAAACATTCTCATTGTACTCATTCTTGCCATTGGAGAATAATTAGTTATTAAATAAGTATCTTCTTTAACTTGGAAACCTTTAGCTACTAATCGTGCCTATTTAGCTTCATTGTCTTTGGTAGTAAATACCCATTTCTTATCTATATCTTGTTTTCCATCTGGTAAATTTGTAGGAGTCCATGTATTTAATTTCTCCAAAGAATTGATTTCACTTTCAAGATAATGAACCAAGAATTTCATTCAACCAAATTTTGAAAACCCCACAGAAGAGTTCGAATACAACATCTGCTCCAAGAAAGAAAGCTGTAAATTATTTGGCTTTAGAGGTCACCTCATCAACATTCCAAAATAAAGAAAATAAGTCCCAGCTTTCTAATATTGTTTCGTCAAGCATTCCAAAACACAAACAAACTCGAAATAAAGGCAAAGAGCGTAGTAAGAACAAAAGAAGTGATGCTTCTGAATCTTGGTATTGTTTCCTTTGCAAAGAAGATCGCGTTGCAGATATGAGGCTTTGCAGCATGTGTGCATCTTATGTCCACGAAGACTGTGTTGGACTCACTTCCAAAGACAGAGATACGTTTGTTTGTATGAGATGTGAGGAATAACTTTTGTTTTTCGTTATTTCCTTTTTCAAATTTAAAAAGTTTTCAATTTTACTTATTTAGACTGATTTATATGCTTTCAATTGTTAGTAAATAAGTACACGCTGTTAATTACTTACTTTTTAAAGCGTTTTTATTTTTGTAAGCTGATTTGTGATCTCAAAATATGCCATTGATTATAAGATACTTTATAGTTAAAGTTAGAAAGATTTGATCTCATAATGTTTGCCAAATATTGATTGTATTAGCATTAGATTGTTTAAGTTACCATTGAAAAATATATAAAAATTAAGAAAAAATGTTAACATATATTTTTTTAAATTGATTTGAACCCAAATTAATAAAATAGGTAATATTTGCAAAACTTTAAAATACGTGTGGTAAATATGGCCAGGTCATGGCCGTATTTACATACACTGCTGGAAATATGGCCATTTTCCCAATTTTTAAAAACCACGACATTGTGTTTTATGAATGTGTAAAGAGAACTACTTTTGCACTCCTAATGATAGCTAGATAGTTATACTGCAACTAAAACGAGACGCATCTCACATCCCAAAAAGACTGTTCTTTTCCACAACTCTTTGTTAAACCAATGGCTACGCACCGTCCTGTTTTAAACACTCAGCCAACAGTTTCTAAACAAACATCAGAGATGTCTTGGTCGTAGGGAATATTTTTTCTTTTTATTTTCGTTTCATAAATTCTGTTTGAAGTTGTCAAAATTAATGATCTTTTTACAGATTTTCAATCACACTTTAAAACCGGAACACAATAAAGCTCACATTACCGCTTGGCGACAGAAAAAAGTAAGGTGACAGTACTTCCCTGGACGAACTCTTTCACAAATAGCTCTACTGCTACTAATTTCTCATGGTAAAGAAAGAACATTTAACCGTCTCCAGACAGCGAAACTACGTTGAAACCTATACCACAGAAAGAGCCCAATCCAGACCAGTGTGGTGGTACTTATAAGTATACCTAATTATTTTGAGTAACGAATGAGTATCATTTAAGCTTCGGTAAATGCAAAGAGCAAAGTTTACGCATGATATACCCCTCGTATCATAGATTTAGTATATATAAATCTATGCCTCCTATAATATTATTAAATAAAAACATTTGAAAAATGTCACTTAAAATAAGAGTAGATTAATATTAGCCTCAAGCGAGTCTGAATTTCCATGGAATCGAAAGTAAATTAACCACTACCTCACTGCCTATGCGAATTGGCCCACTTTCAAACCTTTTCTTCCAAACAATGTAGGAGCCACCGGGCCTGATGATAGCCCGATTTAAAATTCTCTTCGATAATAAAGAAAAAGACAAAACATATTGCCCTTGATACTACCAGTAGAACTACACAACAGGACCAGGGGCAAAGATTGAAATTCATTGATTATTGGCAAGTAAGGCAACGTATTTATACGTGGCTGGTGCGTTGACTGTCATTTATTTACAGTGTTGGGCAAAATTTAATTGTTCTGGCAATTAAAGATTGACAATTGATTAATTGTCAATTGCGAAACAGCAACTAACAATTGATCAATCGTTAATCGCAAATATCTGCAATTAACAATTAATCAATTTTCAATCTTTTCAATGTTTTTGATTAACAATTAACAATTAAAACTGACAATTATGATAAATTTATAGGGCATATGGGGGTGAGTTAGGGCGTTGGTTGAGGGGGCCTGTTGGGGGCCTGCTGGGGGCTCGGTTGGGGGGTCCGGTTGGGGGCCCCGGTTGGGGGCCCCGGTCGGTGGCCCAGGTCGGGGGCCCCGGTTGGGGAACCCGGTTGGGGGCCCCGGTTGGGGGACCTGGTTGGGGTGCCCGGTTGGGGGGCCCGTTTGGGGTACACGGTTGGGGCCCCCGGTTGGGGGCCCCAGTTGGGGCCCCGGTTGTGGTGCCCGCTTGGGGGCCCCGGTTGAGGTGCCCGCTTGGGAGCCCCGGATGGGACCCCGCTTGGGGGCCCCTGTTGGGGTCCCTGGTTGGGGCCCAGTTTGGGGGGCCCGATTGGGGGCCCGGTTGGGGGGCCCGGTTGGGGGGCCCGGTTGGGGGCCCGGTTGGGGCCCGGTTGGGGGCCCCGTTGGAGGGCCCGGTTGGGGCGCCCGGTTGGGAAGCCCCGGTTGGGAGGCCCCGGTTGGGGGGACCGGTTGGGGGGCCCGGTAGGGGGACCCAGTTCGGGGGCCAGTTAAGGGGCCAGTTCGGGGGCCAGTTAAGGGGCCTGATGGCTCCGAACCACCCAACTGGGGCCCCCAACTGAGCCCCCCAAACGGGCCCCCAACCGGGGCCCCCAACTGGGGCCCCAACCGGGCCCCCAACCGGGCCCCACAAACGGGCCCCTAACGCGGCCCGCAACCGGGCCCCCCAACAGGGCCCCCAACCGGGCCCCCAACCGGGCCCCCCAACCGGGTCCCCAACCGGCCCCCAACCGGGGACCCCAACCGGGGCCCCCAAGCGGGGTTCCAACCGGGGCCCCCAACCGGCCGGAATTGATTTTAATTGCAAATTTAATTACAATTAAAATCAATTCAATTGTAATCAATTGAACTGATTTTTTAATCTTATTGAATTATTGATTGAAATTTAATTGATTAACGCCCAACACTACCCTAGCCTACCTAGCTCGTCTATTATTTTTTGTAACTGACTATGAAACGCTCAATTTTTAAGGATAAAGTAAATATAAACGCTTAATTTTTAAGGATAAAGTAAATAATATTTATAATATAATTTATTCCTCGACCGTACACGCTTTTGACCTGGATTTTACATAGGTAGTTGTAAGTACATGAGTTCAAATATATTTAATTAAAACATAACTAGTAATATGAAATTGTATTTAGTTGAGCTTCTTCTCTTCTTCCAAGTTGACGCGTGAGGCCTTGATCAGATTCTCGACATCCAAGGAGTTGCGCACCTTCTCCTCACACGTGTCCAACAGCATATGCGCGATGATGCCCAGCAGCACAGCCAGTTGCTGTCAACATTGCGTCGAAAACTGATAAATGACTCTCTAACGCAATGCTGTACCACTTCGCACCTAATAATAAATAATCTGGTATCCTACTTCGGTCGGCTATATGCTATTTTGACAATTACATAGCCGATTTTAAGTATAGTGGCCCAAGTGACGAAAGCGGAATCTGACGGACAAGGAATCACGATAATCACTGCTTCGTCACCAGCAACAAATTTCTGACCTATACGGAATAAAGAAATGATCTGACGAAAGAGGAATCTGCCGGATGTGTACTAAATCCAAACCAAGCCGCCAGCCGTATTCAGAATGTGCTAAATTTATTTGTATATGCCAATGAGTGGCTACAAATGTAAATGTAGTACGTAAACAAAATAAAACGAATTTGTTAACAGCGTGCAAGTCATTAAATGAAATCAAGAAAATCACGTACTTAACGTACGTACTTACGTATCACGCAATCAAATACTTTTAATTTTGTTAAAGATACCTATTCGTAAGGAATCTTGAAAAGAGCATTAAGACACTTTCAAGCAGTTCAAATCATTTCATTGAGTTCCTTTCTGACCAAACAGCTTAAAAATAAAACATATTTGTAAAACAAAAATACATGACTGACGAAAGGCCTATCATGGGCCTATTACTACTAGTATTTTTTTATTATTAATAAATATGTTTGCCTACCTAAGAAATACGACTTTTTGCAATTTTACTAAATAGTGACTGGTTTATTTAATGTGTATCTACATATCGACTGTGAACTGGCAATCGGACTGACTATCTCAATTTTGACAACTTTACAGGTGAAGAAAGAAATTGTTTGCGTCATATATATATAGCATCTGTTTTATTAAATAAAAATACGTAGTTTTTTATATTTTTATTACACATCTATGTATGTACACCATTGACTTATAAATGTACACTACGTATTTTTATGTAGTAAACCAGATTTCTATATAAATGTTTTTTTCTTCTTCCTGTAAAGTTGTCAAAATTGAGATAGTACCAATTGCCAGTTCATAGTCGATATGATGTGTAATTTTCATGGGTCAAAACGTTTTTGATGTAGGTTGTATGTACCTACATCAAAAACGTTTTGACCCATGAAAATTTACGACTTTTGACGCCGTTTTGAGACCGTTCAAAACATCTTGGTAGAAAACTAAGATTTAATTTTAATCATGTCATAAGTACACTATAAGACGTTAAAATCGCATACAGAGCGTCAATCGCGCAACAGTCTGCGTTTGTTTGACTGACAGCGGGGTTGTCAATCATGCAGTACTATATATAATAATAACTTGTAAAAATTACTGCAATAAAGTGCAAAAAAAAAGGATTTTGTATCATATTTTCACTAAACAAATATATTCTGTTATATTCTGTTCAACTTCCTGGTCATATTCAATTGTTCGAACCACAAGCGATTGAACGATTTAGAACAAAGAAACTATAGAGTCGCTTTGATTTCGCTATGTATATGCCCAACTCTTTATTATTTCTTTAAGTGAATTTGTACAAAATTTCACATAATAATATGTATAAAAATTAAATAATATTTTAATAATAACTGTGTTCGAGTGATTTTCAGTTGAAGCTAAATATGGTGTATTTTATTAAGTTTTCATTAGAAGCTGAATATGGTGTTTTTGGGCACTTAAATTGTTACAAGCAAAATTAGGCAGTACTGCAATGACGTTACATTTTAAATTAAATGTTTTAGTTTTTTTATATTTCGTTTCGAGCCTTTTGTCTTAGACACGATGTCCATTTGTTGGTAGGTTAATTTTCAGGCCACATGATTCATATAATATATACCTTAGCGACTAACACACATACAATGCATATAATAAAACACTATTACTAACTATTTACCCTGTGGCTAACTATTTTTGAAACAACCATCGTATAACCTACAGCGTACACACAAAGGTATGGGATACGGAGCCCAACGGAGGCGGGGACTCAATTGAACCATTTATTGTAATCTAGGGCCTAGAACAGAATCAAGAAAATGGGAAGCTTGAAGTTTATACCACTTAATATAAGAAGGGCCCAAAATTGCAATTTAATTACTTTTGATTTTAATATTAGAATTAGCACTTAGCTCTTAATGTACGTATGTTAAGCCCTTGTACCTTATAGGTAATATATTAATCATTATGAGATTCGATACAATTTGTTAAGTAAAGAAAAATCCGAAAGTAAAGACTTTGATTTTATCCGATTGTACAACAAAATGTACGAAAGTAGACTTTTACCAATGATCTAAGATCATTGACTTTTATTAAATGTGTAATGCGTCTAAATAATAGGGGTTAAAGTATGAAATTGCCGATTTGTACTGAAA
>NW_020653200.1:15812338-15868867 GCF_003589595.1 Hyposmocoma kahamanoa | reverse complement strand
CCTATTGCAATAAAACGGCAATTTCATACTTTAACCCCTAATATAACAGATTCCCAAGTGTTATGATGTCTACACAAGACTCAACTTTACGCTAATCCCAAAATTTCGTTATTTAATTGCGAAACTTTTGGCAACTCTAACTATTAACGTGTTACGAACACGTTTATTTCTTTATACGTTATTTTTGACATAGAGAATGTTGTCGCACATATTCTTAGAGGATAGACACATATTACATTTTTTATTTTTTCAGAATTGCTAAGTTGGAGTTTTGTCTCTTATTTCTAAGCAGTTTTCTCCTGTTTTCTTACTAAATAGCAATTGAATTGCCCTGTAGCCAATGCCTCATAACCCCTTTTATACACATTTGGGTTCAGGTGATTTCATACTCTGCAATGTATTAATTAGTTGTTAATACGGTATAAAATAATATAAAATGTGACCTACCTGTGATGTCGGGTTCGCGCACCTGTATCGATATTCCAAGTAAACGTAAACCCAAATATCCGTAATTCCGAAAACCGATTTATGATAAAACCGTTAAATTTCAAGTAATTTTGATGCTTTTCACAAAGAAAACTAACTTTGGATTTGAAATATTCCTAGAAAAATACACTTGACATTACGAAAATTCGAGCTAACGTTATTTCGGGCAAATGTATTTTCTGATTTCTGATAGGTAATCCTAAACCGTAAAACGGCTATAACAATATTTTGTTAGTTCTTGATAACGTTAAATAAAAAACCATTTTAAAAAACGATTAAAATCAAAGCGAATCTATAGTTTCTTTGTTCTAAATATTTCAATCGCTTGTGGTTCGAACAATTGAATATGACCAGGGAGTTAGTGTAGAGCGGTTATTGCGGGAAAATCGACACATTACTGGACTGTAGAAGACACGTAACTGAAGATTGGATCACAGGCAGTTTCCACCATCCTTCATGAACTGAATAAAATAAATATGGTTAGGACGGTTGCTTCGCGATTGATACCTCATTCTTTCATCGAAAATCCCGTCGTGTTAATTGGTGCAAATTTGTTCTACAATAGTGCGAGGAACTTCGCAAAACGTATCTTAAATCCTTACAACTGACGAATCTTGGATTTACGGCTATGATCCTGTCATGAAGCAGTACATAATTCATACAATGAGTGTTTGAAGAGGACGAGTTGCCCACAAAAGCTATTTCTGCCGTGGGGGCGTAATATAAAAAAATTACAGCGGTTTTTTTTTCGACCCAGGGGACTAGTAGCAGTAGTTCCGCTATAAGACTGTAGAACAATTATTAGTAAACGGTATTGAGAAATTTATCTGCCTCAAGCTTGCCGGGAGTTGAATAGCAGTGCCCAAGGAGCGGTGTCTGTGGCATTCTTTGTCTCCAAGACGACGCGGATGCTCACACAATTGCTAGAACCATTTGACTGTTTGACAACTTTTGGGGTACAAATGTTACCCCCTCCTCCGTACAGCCCAGATTTAGCCCCATGGTATTTCTAATTTCGAAAAGATAAGTTTTTTAATTGTTTTCAAAACTGGTTCACCCGAACGCATAAGTGCATTGGGGTTGGAGGGGAATATTTTGAAAAACTGTAAATATTTTTTGTCAAAATCTAATTATTTTTAATTTCATTCATTATTTTTGGTACAGCTTATGTAGAGTGTTTCAGATTATATCAACACTAACAAAAAAGGATTCATTTAGGAGATGGCTATTCAAATTCCGTCTGAACCCTATACACTGAACTACTAATATTTACATACTTACTAAACCTTAGTCAGGCGATCTCAATTTATGGTAGTGAGAATTTTCTTACCTCGAAGGCTACAACGAGCATGAACTTGTACCACATGAGATGCCAGTAATTAATGTTGGGCATGTATGAGTTTTCAACAACTTGCATCATCCTGCGTGACTTGTAACGGCGACTGTACATATCTAAAAATATTTTTTTTACATATATATAAAGAAGTATTAAACTATTTTTATTTACTCAAATGTCTAGAACTGGTACAAATAAATTATTGTAACATACGTATGTACATAAAAGATCAGTACAAAGACGACATTCGTGCTCTTGTTATTATTTGACAGGTTACAGGGGAAGTTGTTTAACTCAAGCATTATTAAAGGTTTACGGATCAAGAAGCAATTCAATTTCAACATATATACATATTTCCTATGACGGTGAACAATGAGAATCTGAACCAGATCTGATTTTGAGGCATCCTCTATCAATTAGTATCCTGATGGTGGTTCTTGTAGTTCTATTTGCAGACGACACAACCATTGCGGTGTGTGATAAGAAATTAAAACTTTAAAACCCCAATATTTACAAGACAATGCATAAGTACTCCAAAAAATCCATCATGAATTCAGCATTCGTTGAAACCAATTTAGGGAGCTCAAACAAGATAGTTCTACTGTAATAGTTGAGAAGTTGGGTAGTCTGCAGACTATATTGGTTGCAGCATCAGGCCAAAGTTACCATATAATTGTAATTACTCCGGATTTTTATAGTATACCAAATTTTAAGTTGATTGACAAGTGGAAATAAATATTCTTTTATTAATAATATAATAAATTAATAATATTCCTTCTGTGATGGATACCACTACACTACAGCTCTTTTCTGAGCTGACGATCTATAAACAGCGGAAGAAATGTTCATAAAACATATCTAAGATTCGTCACGATTAAATTAGCATTCAAATAAAATAAAAAACTGCTTTGAGTTCAATCCATACAAACAGTCACACAGAT
This sequence comes from Hyposmocoma kahamanoa, assembly GCF_003589595.1. NCBI lineage: Eukaryota > Metazoa > Arthropoda > Insecta > Lepidoptera > Cosmopterigidae > Hyposmocoma > Hyposmocoma kahamanoa. The sequence continues at coordinate 15,866,104 of NW_020653200.1, read as the reverse complement.
ACCAGACAAAGGCTTCAATTTCCCCGCGCTGAGGAACTGCTGGAGGTAAAAACTATCAAGGATTTTCAGAAAAAACCAAGCAGCTTGTGAGTAGCTTTTTGCGAATGGGCTTATCTTTAATACATCGAAGTCTAACTTTAGGTTGTTCTCAGGAAGAAATTCAAAACATGGCCAATTGTCAGACGTATCCTCAGGCTAAGTTTAGCAAAATAGCCCATTATTGGTCTCTATGATCAAAGATTTGCAAATTCTTTGTGTATAACATTATTACGTATTCACCTCGTTCGCCGAATAATCCGTTCGGGGATGTGCGATAAATAATGAAACGCGTATTTACTGACCAACCGAGTGTCGCTGTACCTACTTGTGGGTGTGTCGAAATCAACTTATAACGGCGTTGGCGATTAAACACATGTACAACTATAATATACATCAATTTTAAATTGCACTATTGTGACACACCTAGTTAATATGAAATGAATTATTCTGTTATATAAGTATTCCATTCAATGAAAGTAACAAGATATGAGCAATTATTAGTATTATTAAAATATACTAATGCAAAATATAGAGAATCTGACGAAATATTTGAAGACGTGTATAATTCGTCATGGAGGTGGTACTCGTTCGGGGGTTTCCTACGTAAGTGCGACTGCCGATGACGCGAATGACGATGGTATGAAAACGGTTTATTCGCGTAATCGGCATTCGCTTTCATGTGGGAAACCCAGTGTTCGGGCCCTAATAAAGAAAATAGAGAGAAATCTTTCGCATATTGAATGACCATTGTACTGTAATGATCGGAGAATATTACTTTACAACATGGTCAATGCATATTTGTAGGTAACATCATGGTGATAAATATATGTATATTATAATTATAAATGTTTATCGAGGTCTAAAATAGATCTATTATTTTATGTATATTGGTTGTGCTAACACAAGAATATGCATGGTTTTTTAGAGTCTAATAGCAATATCAACTAGGATTCTAAGATGTTTATGAAACGGTTAGAAATATTGAACAAGAAATTATGACAAATGTAGTAACGTCTTATTTAATACATATTGACAATAATTAATAAGTGAAAACAATAACTGCAACAGGGACCACAACTAACATAACAAAGAGCAAGAACGAACAACTAAAACTAGTTGATGTAGATGAAAAAAAAAGTGACTTATTTTTTTTAATACGACGATTATCAATAATTTCCACAGACATCATACTGGCGGATTGAGAATAATTCAGACTTACTTATGTTGGCACTTGAGGAATAAACGTACTTAAAACTGTAAATCAGTAAATTTCATATACACTACAGTACATAACAAAAAGTCAAGATGTCCACCTCGAAAATATTATCTTGTCTGTGATGTCAACTTATGGGATATTCATAATTTCCGTCTTGGTTATTAGTTTACTAGACATTACAATAATGGGCATGCTTGTATCCTCTTTAAGTTTCGTAATATCTGAGGATTAAGTATGAATCTGAAATCGATCTAATTCACGTACTTGGAAACATACAAAATTCTGCAGTGGACCAGTGCGGGTAGAGTTTTCGGTTAATGCGTTTACCAGTCATGTATTGTTGCCACTCAAAGGCAGGACTTGGTACAACATCTGGAGAAGGACGCATACTTCCTTTTGTGAAGTCCATTACGCTAGTAGCGTTGTAAAAGTCCTGTGAACATAATAATAAATGACAGATATGCTCCGCCTTCCTACCTCGCACACACACATGCGAAGCATATCACACATTCGACAAATGCGACATTGCTTGTTATTGTTTAGTTGATTTTCACATATCGCACTGCTGTTACAATAATGTTGTAACTCAAAATATGTGAAATTTAATATTATATCATTAATAAACGTAAAATTAGATTCTCTACACGTCAAAAAAACTGTCGTTAGAATATTGTAAGAAATTAACAAAATATATCCACTTAACTCAAAATGAGACACACTTTATGTGAGCTAGTTCTGGCCAAAATAATCCTTATTAAAAAATATTAAATTATTTTTTCTATTTTATTTTTAAATACATTAGAGAAATTGTTTAAGTGTCTGTAATGAACTGTAACATACATAAATTTTATTGATTTTTTGAGGGAAGCGAGTAATTCGTTTTTCATCAATTCTGAGAAAGTCCACTTTTTGAGCTACACAGTGCGATATACTGACAGGTGCGCTATCTTTATTATTTTTAACAATTATTTCCGAAATATAATATTAATATATATAAGAATAACACAATTAGTAAAAAGCAAGTCGTACACTAAAATATTAGGGTTCACCATTGACTTTATAATTGTAAGTCAATGGGGTTCACTATACGTATACAGAGATATATGCAGTCAGTCATAGCATCACAGGATGCTTTGGATTATACTAAGAGTGAAATCATATGCTTATAGCACACCGTCAGAGCTATCGAACTCAAAATGTACGTCTTCCAAAACTTGTACTTACTATCGTGTATTTCGTTGATTGAGAGACTATAGGAATCTTTTTTCTACCTCGAGTTTTTTTGGGTTTTGCTCATAATTTTCTTTATCGATCGAGGCAGAAGGCTAAATGCTACTGATGAGGACATTAATGTTAAAATCTATTTCATTTGTAAGCGTGTGCAATTCCTTTGAATCAAACTCACAGATTCTGGAAGCGGCAGGTTCTTTTAAAGGCAGATTCTTTAAATGGCAGTTTCTGTAAATGTCGTAATTTGTACAATCCGCCGGGCTAATAAATTGGGATAATATTATTTGATCCTCAAAGAAATATTGATTATTGTATATGATATACAATAATCAATATTATTATATATTAGTTGATCTACGAATAATTTATAAATTAACTGCATTCAAGGTAACACTATTATTATGTTTTGGTATTAAAAAATAAGATGTGACATTTTTTTCATTGATATTTTCTTTTAACGTTTGATGACATTTATAATCAGTATATCTTCTAATATTGATCTCCTAACAAATCTTGGTTGTTTGGTTGCGCATGGGTAGCGCCCTCCATTCAATAGGTTAGGTTAGTACATGGACCCCCCGAAGGGGTTCCCACCTTGTGGTGGCGGGGGGGCTCTAGTAGTCGTGGTCGATTTCATCCCACGTTGAAGCTAAGAGGAACCCACGGGGCCGGCCGATGGTGGTAGGCTGGCCCGAGGAGGAAGGAGGTGGTGGGCGCTCCAAGGGACTCTCTTCGGAGAGTCCGCGCGGATGCGCGTTAGGTGTTGCGGCGGAGCCTGCCATGAGATCGGCCACGGGGGCTGAGGGAGCAGCCACTGAACTTCACAGTTGAGTGGATGTTGTTCTGACCCCCATGGTCCCTGGTAGCGGACTCGGGGGAGTTCGTGGCCCAGCATAGAGGGGCCCGGGATGGAAGGCTCGTCTGGTGTTCGGCGAGCCTACAGCGGAGAGGAGGAACACTCCGGGGGTTTAGAGCGGTCGGGCTGCTCCCCTTCAGGGTTCAGCGCAGTCCCACGTAATCCCGGCTCTGCCCCCGCGGGACCGGGGTATCTGTAAGCAGATTTCCCTGGATTAACAACAGGATAGTACATGAACTCGCGGTAGAATGCGGAAGCGTCCCCGCGTTTCTGTCACAAGGTGCATGGAGGAACATCTCCGGAGTTTTAGTGGGTAGGTCTCTCGTAGAGAAGAAGAGTCCCACATAACTTCGTGCCTCTCACGGGTGCGGGGTCTGCGTAACGCATTTCTCTGGTTAAAAAAAAATGTTATTACATGAAAAAGCAGCTTGAGCCAGCGAATGTGTCGAAGCAGCGGCTGGCGAGTACAAGAAGCCAATTTGCTTGCGAACATGTTTTCAGGTCAAACCGTATTATAATTAATACATATTAATATACAAATATAATCAACATTTAAAAATAAGTATCTAAATTATATTTTTAATGCTCATTTGTCTTAGTTTTCAGGCACAATGTAAAACTATCAAAGTTAATTTATACAAATCAAACATTTGCGTAACTCAGAACAGATTAAAATATCCATCCATTTAATTTATTTTATGTCTCAGAGAAAGAGAATCAATCGTTAAAAAAGATGACCTTTTAGATTTTTTGCCTGCTGCTTTTGCAAATTTAAAATGATCATTCAAATACATGCCAAATAAACTACACGTTTTACTTATGAACCAACTAATATGCTCAACTAGCTGTGTTATAATATTATTAATAATAATTAGATTTGAATTAAACGCATACCTACCTACCAAACTGTTGAGTGTAAAATAATAATCGATTGTAAATTTTGCTAATTTAGAATCGATTATTATTATACCCACCATTTTGCGTACATACATACTCGTATATACGCAAAATGAGTCCGCGTGCTCTTGGGAGTCATTTTTACTAATTCGCTAAATGTTTTACCCGAGTGACTCTGGGTTCGCATTAGTAGTCATATACCATCCCATATATGGGAGACCTATACGTGTAGGTATATTTAATTTTCGAATATATTTAATAATTCAATGCGTATTTTTTTATTTAAAATAACAATAAGATGTTTGTATTGCAGATCAAGTAATGTTTATAAATAATAAAATTAAAAATTATAAATATTGTACATAATTATTCCTCCATAAATTTGGTTAACAAATAGCGCTAACTTCCTGTAGGCATTGTTATGTAACAGATATCGATTTTTGTCACTGTGAAAAAGATTGGCGAAATGTGAAGCGTGACGCGCACGCGCTCTCTATCTTTTTGTGTGGTATCGAAAGAATCCTTGACAAGTGTTCCTTAAGATATTCAAGTGACTATTTCTGCCTGACTTTCCCACGTTAATTGTAAACTGAGGTAGCCGTTTCACAGTTTTTTTATGTGAAACACTGTTTCACGTTTTGTTTGTTTCACTATACATAAACTGTTTGAAGAATCTAATATTTAAAGAATCTGCCGTTAAAAGAATGTCCCGTTTTCAGAATGTGCCATTCACCGAAAAAAGGCAGACGAGAGGGTACCCGACGAGGCTTAAGTAAAATCTAATACGTACATACCGATGTATTAAACAGAGCCATGGTGTAGTCAGCAAAGTACCTCGTCCCAGGAAAGAAGACCCTGTGCATGATTCGCGGTAGTAGATTGCTAAGGCGGGACAGCGAGACGATCTGCAAGTGATGTCAATCATGCAATGGCGACCGTACGCAATAAGATAGATACATTCACTGTTAGTTACTAGTGTCATTTGACAATTTTTGTTATTGTTTCATGAACTCACGTGAATGCTGTAAAATTCGTTATTGAGTTCTCGCTCACTTAACACTAAAGATATTAATGGATAAAACCGGTAATCGAAGTATGTTGCTGGTTTTGATTCAAAGACAATCATTCAAATCTATACTGTAGCCGACCTTTGCAATCGAAGTCACGTTGACATGCAGTTGATCGCGATTGCACGCATTAATTGCAGACATGCAAACCATCTGTTAGCAGTCAAATGCCTTATTTCTGAAAAACTGTACCTATTTTGTTTTTTAACACATTGCTACTTACAATATTTCCTAACAGTTGTTAAAATGTTTCTAAAATTCAAATCAGACACAAATGAAATGGAGCCCACTATTAACGAAAATCGTGACTTACATTGCACATGCTGACAAGGTAAGGCATAACGAAAAGCACACGCTGCCACGATCCCATTCCCCATGTCTTGATCGGCAGCGGTCGCCGACTATACAGCAGAATCTGCTTGCACCAGCTTCTGTAAACGCCAATACAGTTTACGTAGTCGCTATAGAGCATCTACGCACCATACTTCGGTCTATAACACTAAACTAAAAAGACAAACAATGTGGAACCACAATGAGACTACAGTTCCTGAGATAGCTGTGCGTTGCGGGAGGGATGGCATTTTATGTAAGGACTGCACACGAGATAGTTATAATAATAATAATCCTTTATTTTCTTAACACAGTTTAACATAGTTTCTAGTGGCATGAGTCTCCTTTTAAGCACATTATAATTAGAATTTTAATAACTCCCAGCCGATTTCGGCTATGGCGACCACTTCAGCTCCGATGTAGGCGTCGTTCGTGGGGTAGCATATGGCTTATGTAGGGCTTATGTAGTCAATGTTCTGGGCGAAGGTCCTCGCGCACTGTGGGCATGTGAGTACACTATTTGCAAAATTATAACTGATTACCGCAGATGGTCGGGTTTTCAGTCCGTTACGCTTAAAATCAACTTCGCGCCGTTCATTCTCAAACTTTGGTGTTGACTAGTACCTACCCTCCGCTCCGGCCGGTTGGCAGCCCGCTGCTCGGAATGCGCACTTCTTCATGTGAAGCTTGTTGTGTGTATTTGTTCATATAATAATACTTATGCCGGGGAAACCCCGCTCTTCCATAACAATATTACATAAGCTAAGGTGATAAAAGTACTATATTTTTTATTATAATTTGTTAATTAAAACATTTTAACACCAAATTATAGTAACGTGATATAGGTTACTGTGGGTTTAATTTTAAAAATGAAATAAAAACCAATGTTTTTTATCATCCAAGGATGATTTTATACTTTATGGTTTAAGTCATTTATTTCTCATGACAGAATACAAGCATTCACTTACAATGCGAAATACTATATAAATAAGCTTACAAAAACCAACGAGCATTGAAAGATAGTCACATTTACACAATGCTGTTGCTTAGTATCAATTCGCTGACACGTGCCTTTTGTCTGCTCACGATGAATGAAGCTCTTCAAAATTTGCAAATAGGTTTCACTAACATGAAGGTATGGTCGCACGACTCTGGCTTGATGTTAAATGCCAATAAAACTAAGCTTATGTATGTGACTTAATCCCACAATAGAGAATCAAGTGTAAAACTTAAACTCATTGCACGTGAACATAAATGTCTACACTCAATAAATATGAAATCTCACTAAGCCCTTATATAGCACTTGTGGATAGTCAAATGCACCTAGGACTTAGAATAGATAATCGTATGAAATGGACAAAACATATCGATACGGTTTGTAGTAAACTAAAAGCTATTATTGCAAAATTTACCATAATAAAAAATAAAATTCCTTACCCTAATTTACGCAACCTGTATATATCACTCGGATAATCAATAATTGGGTACGGACTTAGCAGCTACGGCCTAACTTGTAAAGGTCACATAAAATTTACGAAATACAATTAAGAATACTAAAAACTATAGTACCTTGTAAAATTAAAGTACAAAGACGATTATCGCTGTTTGTTCCACCACTGCAAAATACTCCTCATACATGAAAAATTGAAATTTAGGCTACTAGCCGAACACTTTTTTGATAAAAGTTTGCAATCTACATATAGTGGTGAAATGAAGACGCGAAATGTCTATAATAATGTCTATGGTAAAAATAAATTTATATATATATATATATATATATATAATACCTTATCTAATAAACGAAACTCGCGTCAACGGCGCTTGCGTTCGGACGTTTTGTCGCTTATTCGATAAACAGTTTTCGATCTACCCCCATGTTTAAAGTGAAATTTTTGTGTGGTGAAAATGAGTGATGGAGATGAAGATGATGGCCCGGATTTAGCATATCATCCAGATATTTCTACATAATGTACAAAAGACATAAATAGAACAATTTTGGGTTGTTCACCCCACTCTCAGGAGAATGAAGAGAACACAACTAACTTTGAGGTTATGATGATTGAGTCTTGCACTAACAAAACATCTTCGAGGAACAATAAAAAACATATAGAGAAAGAATCTGGGGCCTTACAGGACCCCGATAATGAAGGCTTGTGGTAAAGAAAATAGCCAAACCCAGAAAAAATAAACATCTCACTTCTCCAACCACTGCGGAAGAAATGGATACTGCTAATGAAAATTTGCAATTCTTTGAAGTGTCTGTGAATGTGAATTAGGTATGGCCAAACTACTAAAAAACGAAAATGTTCAACAAATTCTGAAGATAATCTATAAAAGTCTTATTAGAATACAAAGGACTTATTAGATTCAAAACAAAAGAGACAGCAACTGCATTCATGAGGAACGACCTTATTACCAAAAAACAGTGGGTGTGCCAAAGTACTAGTAAAGTTTCATACACCTATGGTGTAATAAAGTGTAATTGATATAGATATAGAAGAGAAAGAAATGTTAAATTTATTCCAAAGTGAAACAAATTATTTCTGCAAAAAGATTAAGTAAAAGAGATGATGAAGGTAATTGGGTAAAAAGCGAATCTATTCGTGTTTGCTTCATGGGACCTATCCTCCCTCAATTTGTGGTAGCATATGGATGTCGGATGAAGATTGAATCCTTTACATTTCCGGTCACTCAGTGAGGCAAATGCTGAAAGTATGGCCACATTAAACGGTTTTGTCCCTCTAAAGCCGTCATATGCCCAAAATGTGGTAGTAGGCACGAAAATTGTGATACCAACAAATATAAATGTGTAAACTGTAAGGGTGAACATATGTCATTTGTCAAAAGTATGCGCCCAGCATTCTAAAAAGAAAAAACTATTCGGCGATACATGTCTGAACATAATTGTACATACAAAGTGGCCATTCAAAATTTAAATGAATTGGAGAAACAACAACCAGATATTCAAGACTTACAAAGAAGAGAGGGAACTGGTAACACACTACAGCAAGAACCATCCACTCCATTGACATCAAATTCAGAACCTACCAGAACACCATATAGAGATGCATTAAGGAAAAATACTTGTACTCAATCTCAAATGAGAAACATCAACACAAGTAACAGCGGCCACCCAGCTCCCTCGGTACGCACAAATCTTAGAAATTGGTCTAAACCCAAGAGACAGACTCGAAAAAACAAAGGAGTAAGAAATGATTTCTATCTAACTAATAACAGCGGTGATGAAACTACATCCTTTTCTTCTAGTGATGCTGAGGTCAGTCATATGGGAGTGCATAACACACCAATAAGGAAGTTTCTACTAAAGAGGATATGGGATAAAATTATAGATATAATTTTTCATCAAGAAATTTTAAATCCAAATGTGTTTTGATATGTAAAGTTATATGAGAGAAAATTAAAAAAATTATACAAAAGCATACTATTAGCCGAACCTTACTGGAATTGTTCGAATCAATCCACGGATAAAAATTCGACATCAGTTAGTACACCAAGACAACTCAATATAATTCAATGGAACTGTCATAGTATAAAACAAACTCAGAGACCTTGACGTCCATTTAATTCGAGGTAAAGTGCACATTGCACTCCTCAGTGAAACGTGGCTCGACCCAGAAGATCCATTTGGGTTAGGACAGTATAATACTTTTAGAGATAACAGGGAGGACTCCTACGGTGGGATTTGTGTGTTAACTCATCACTCTGTGGCACAGGTAGACTTTACTTCCAGCAATGCTAACATACAAATAATTATAGTTCAAGTGCTGAATGTACCAGGAATCAAAAATATAATTCTGGTGTACTGTCTTCCACTTAAATCGACTAATCAAAGCGATTGGGAAAATATCTTTCGATTGTATGGGAGCGAAACTATTATTGCGGGAGATTTCAACGCACGCCACGTCCTTTGGTCACATAAGATTGATACACGAGGTCGACTTGTTTATGATGCAATTTTTGAACATAACTTTATATGTTGTATGTGAATCTGTTAGAAAAAGAAATAACTCTTTGTGAATTGAATAACTGTATAAAACGAAAAGACTACCCCTGGTGTGGATGACTTCTCCTACTCCATGCTATTTTAATTTTAATTTGCCAGATTCTGCCAAAATATTTTTAATTAATATTTTTAATTTAATTTTAAAAAGAGGTTCCTTTCCTAGCCAGTGGAGAAATACTAAAGTAATTCCAAGTAATTCCAGGTCGTGTCCCCAACTCGCTATCATCGTTATTAGTATTCGATGTTTATCGTGGCGATGGTATCGTTGAACTGGATTATGTTGGAAAACGATGTGCCAATACGGTGAGGCTGAAAATCAGTACCGCGAGGCATACAGCCACAAGGATTATACTGAGCCTGTTCCTTCCACGCACTGTTGTTGTTCCCACAATATTGTTATATTATTATGTTCTGTACGTATACTGTGTGTGGTAAATAAATGGTTTAAATGTTACGCCCTATCTCTCTGATGTCTTGCCCGTGCAAACTCTTTTATTTCATCCTTATGAAAAGAATTGAGTGGCACGTGGAGAGTCGAGACTTATTATCTCCTTCCTCAGTTGGTTTTAGGAGAGCTTGTTCTAGTCTGGATTGTCTTTCAAGAATTGTTTCAGATATAACTTTGTGTTTCTCGCGAGATAACTTTGTGTTTGTGTTTTTCAACTCTGGCTTGCTTTTTAGACGTGTCTAACGCTTATAACAATGTTAGTATCTCTTCTCTGGTAGAAGACCTGAAGGGTATTGGAATGGGGGGAAGAATCTGTCGATTTATATGGAACTTCTTGACTAATAGAATATTGATGGTGCAGTTATTCGGTAACACTTCCTTTAGTAGGCAAGCTAACAGAGGCTTAGCCCAGGGCGACCCTTTGTCACCACTACTCTTCAATATTGTCACCATGCAGCTAATAAAAATCGATACGGAAGTTCAAGTCTGCAATACGCTGATGATTTTGTAGTATATAAGACTGTATATAATAATGAAATCCAATCTGTAGTTAGTGATATTAGGAATGTAATATGTATTTTTGCGGAGTTGCTGGGAAATATTGGACTATCTATATCAGAGGAGAAAAGTAAAGCCTGTTTAGTTAATAGATCCAGGAGAGAATTTAATTTAGGATTAGACATAGCTGGTATAGTAATAAATAACAATAAAAAAAATTAAATATCTGGGCTTTTGGCTAGACTCCAAGTCCTTTGGAACTCTCACATAAATGAGTTATGTCAAAAGATTTATAAATATCTTAACATTTTAAAAGTACTCGTAAGTAGCCCGTGCGGCGTTCTCCCTAAGTTTTTTTTTTTTTTTTTTATTGTGACTCGGCAAAATGACTGCACCGCGCCTGATGGAAAGTGCGAATACAGTCCAGAGATGAGAGTAACGGATGGAAAACACAAATATCTTCACTCCGTCACTATCATTTTGCCGGTCTGGCCAAATGCTTCTTCACACTACGTTTGAAGGACCCGATGTTATAGAGGGGAGGGAATACATGCGCCGGGAGTTGGTTCCACAATTTGATGGTTCGGCATAAGAACGAATTGCCAAACTTTTTAGTGCGGGACGGTATTAAACTGACCGTCCAACTGTGGCAACGCAGTCCGGCACGGGTGGTCCGCTGATGGAAAGGAGAGGAAGGGATAAGGTTGAATAACTCTTCAGAGCACTCACCGTGGTACAGGCGATAGAATACGCTAAGAGACGCTATATCTCTGCGAAGCTGTAACGACTCCGCATGCTCAGTTACATGAGGATTGTTGACAACACGGAAGGCGTAGCGCTGCAGTCCATCTAGGGCATCGAGCAAGTACTTGGCAGAGCCGTCCCAAAGGTGCGAACAGTACTCCATGCTGCTTCGGACCTGAGCTTTATACAACAGGTATCGCAGCTCTGGAGTAAAAAATCGGTGCACCTTGTTCAGGATGCCAAGCTTGCGCGACGCGGTACAGATGACGCTCTCTATATAGTCTTTGTTGCTCATGTCCTTCCGGATGCTCATCCCCAGCAGGCTGAGCTTGTCCTGCAGCGTCAGCGTTGTACCCTGAAGATGGGGAAGTGGAAGGAATGGGGATTTTTTGGAACTGAACGCGCATACCTGGGTTTTCTTGGCGTTGAACTCAACCAAGTTTTGGGAACCCCACGACGATATATATTCCAAAACATGGTTGAGCTCAGCGACAAGTTTTTCCCGGTTTCTCTCAGGGTCCTCCCGGCTGCTTAACGGTTGCTTATAATAGCAACCGTGCACTGTGCTATCATCTGCATAGCAATGAATGTTGTCAAAAGGCAACAAGTCATTGATATGCAGAAGGAATAGCGTGGGCGACAGCACGGAGCCCTGTGGCACCCCAGCATTAACTGTCACGAGCCGCGAAGTGCCTCCGTCAACAAGGACACGCAATCTTCGCTCGCGCAGAAAGCCGGAGATCCACTCACAAAGGCGGCCGGGAAGACCATATACCGGAAGCTTGGAGAGGAGACCACGGTGCCAGACCCGATCAAAGGCCTTAGCAATATCCAGACTTATCGCTAAGGTTTCGCCCTGTTTGTCGATAGCTTCACCCCAGAGATGCATTAGATACGCTAGAACGTCACCCGTTGATCGGTTCGGCCGAAACCCGTACTGTCGATCATTAAGAATGGAGTGACGTTCCAGGTGCCGGATTATCTGGATATTTAGAATCCGCTCCATCACTTTGCAGAGCACTGAAGTGTCAGCTATTGGGCGATAGTTTGTCGGATCAGACCGATCTCCTTTCTTGGGGATAGGTTGCACGTTGGCCTCCCTCCAAGCTAGGGGCACGTTACCAGATTGGTATGAGAGGTTGGTAAACTGCCTCTGAGGCCGAACGGTTACCGTGCCGGACTGCCACGCCGAGGTCCCAGGTTCGATTCCCGGGCTGGGAGAAATATTTGTATGGCCTATAACTATTTCTCTCGTGAGTTTGGGTGTAATTTGTGGTTGTCTATATGTGTGTCCATGGCACCCGCGACACAGGGTTTCCCTAGTGCGGGGCTATGTTGAGTGTGAGTGTGTGCGTTACTTACTTAAAAGAGGCGGTATAAGCGCGTCAGTACGGGAGACAACTCCGCCGCACACCTTTTAAGGACGATAGGAGGTATCCCATCTGGACCATAGGCTTTCCGCACGTCAAGAGTCTGCAGTTCCTTGCGGACATCACATTGCCTGATAACTATATCAGGCATTGTGACTCCGCAGTGGGGAATTGACGGCGGTTGCGCATCTTGGTCGTGAATGCGCGAGTTAGCCCCAAAAAGGTCGGCCAATAAATTGGCTTTCTCTTCGGGGCCATAGGCCAAAAATCCATTGGGATACCTCAAAGGCGGCAGCGACGAACGACAAAAAATTGGACTGCACGGCTTTGGCCAGGCTCCAGTAGGCACGGCTACCGGTGGGATGGGCTACCAGCTTCTGGCCAATCCGTGAAACGCGCTGGGCATCCGCTCTTATGTAAGCCCTCCTGCAAGACTTGGTTGCTTTGTTATAGGCTGCTTTAAGGGACGCAAGGTTGGGATCCTTTGTTACACGACCCTTGATCCAACCACGATATGCAGCCTGTTTCTCACTAACAGCGTCCATGCATTCGCGATTGAACCAAGGGCGTCCTCTGCGATTGGCGATGACACTGGAAGACGGTATGTAGTAATTCATAGCCGTTCCAATCTCATCTCATAAGTTTATGAGAAGGCTATACATTTCTCTTCCGAATCAATTATGTTAAGTTTTTTGTACGCTAACTCAGCGAGCTGTCACTTACGTAAGCTAGACCTCTTACAAAATAAAGCCTTACGTATCTGTGTCGGTTTCATTAGAACTACCCCGATACATGTAATGGAATGTGTGTTGGCCATACCACCTTTGACTGTGCGTAGATACTGGTTGGCACATAAATATTGGTTATCCATGGTATCCCTCACTAATGAAGTAAGTGTACAAAGTATTCAAGATCTTACCGCAGAATGTAACATAAATAGTTACTGGAATAATAAGGCAAAACCAGCTTTAACTGAAGCTTGTAACAATTTAGAAAATAGAGATGTTATACAAAAAGAACAAATTGGATATGTTTTATTTGGAAATTTGGATGTCGTACATAGATATAAACAACTGACAGGATACCCACACTGACCGCTCCCAAGGGACAATGTGTCACGATGTATTTAAATAATTGTGTAAATATTTTTTTAACTCTTAAATACAGTTGGCTACTATAGGATTTTTAATGATGGTTCCAAGGACATCAATGGTGTTGGTGCGGCTTTTTACGACCCGCAAGAAAATGTCATCAAATCAATCATTCAAATTTAAATTGTGTTATGAAACATGCATAATGAGAGCGGAGTTATTTGCCATAATGGTACCATTATCCTTTATTAGTTCTGTGGATTCAAACAGAATCGTTATTCTCACTGACTCTAAAAGTACACTTCAGCACTTGTTTCGATATGTCTTTGGAGGTCGAGGCATGCCGATAGCATATGAGGCATTATAATTAATGACCAACCTGTTGTGGAATAATATTAACATTACACTTCAATGGATACCATCACATATCGGACATCTAGGAAACGAAATAGCAGACAGACTAGCAAGTGATTTAGAGTATTTCTGAACCTTTGGAACCATCAGGTATGCCCTTTGCCACAGAACTTATCTCATTTGTAAGGGACCTAAATATGGATCAATGGGCTAAGAGCTATGATGAGATATCTGTGACAAGGGGTATATGATACAAAACTATCCAATTGCGTCCTCCAAGGAAGCTCTGGTTCGAGGATGGTAGACTATCCAAGTCACTGTTAATAATTGCCCTTAGATTGCGTTCTGGTCACATTCCATTAAATAAGTTTTACTATTTCATGAGAAGGGCAGAATCCCCTCAATGTCAATTCTGTAACAAGTTGGAGGACATGCTTTATTTAATGGAATGTGATTGGTATGCGGGCTGTCGAGCCCAATATCAATTGAAGGACATTGGTCAGGTGGGAGAGCTAAATTTAATGCTGAGCAACCCGTTGACGAAGAGTGCTGAAGCTCTATACTCTTATGTGAGGTCTTGCTTTCTGATGAGGAGCAATACCTCACATGGGAGTAGTGACAGATAAAATAGACTTATTTATATGTATACATACATTATGAGGCCGACATAAACGCCCGAACGTTTCAGGCCTCTTAAAACTAGATTTAAAAAAAAAGAAATTCTTAAAGAAATGAAAATATCGTTAAATTGTAATAACATCAAACCTAAAGTAAAAAATTACTTTTTAGAAAAAATAAAAATTAATACGTGATTGAAATAAATACTTACTATAATACTTACTATAACTATCTAATTGTAATTAAGTTTTAAATAGGTACTAACTTTAAATTTAATATTAAAGAACAGTTCACGACCATTATTTTATTAGAATAGATTCGTGTTCAGCGGTGGGATGCACATACAAGGATCAAAGTTTTGTGACACCCTTTATCAACGACTCTCACACACTAAGGGTCCCATTTCAGGACTTGAGTATGATTTCAAACACTAGAAACCATACTCAAGTCCTGACCCAAAGAGGAATGTCAACACGCAGCAGTACGAACGCACGCGGTATATGGTAAAACTTAGTTTAAGTTTACGAGTATGTTATACTGGAATGTTTTGTTTGCTTTAAATGTAATAAATAAATAAATAATAATCTCAGTACAGAGTACTAAAAAAACCGACCTTAAAAGTACGTGGAATTACGTCTATTTGCTAAGTTTTATTGAAATATCCCCTAGTTCGCCACTGTACAGGACTTGACACTGGAGATAATAAAAATAGGTTCTCACTACGACACTACTCAAAATATATAGAGAGAAAAACGCCTTGAATTGGAGAAATAGCATAATCAACCATTAAAGTAATTGCTCCTAAATTAAAGTTAGACGCTATTTATAAAAATGAATCTTCATGCGTGAACAGCCCCTTCGAGGTGGATGATTTTCTTCAAAAAGAAATGGGATCACTATGGAAGTACCCCCTTTCCAACAAAAAAAGAATCATGAAAATCGGTTCACAAATACCGGAGTTATCGCGTAACATACATACAAAAAAAAAGAACACAGTTTTGAACAAGAACACAAGAACACGAATTCAGAACCTCCTCCTTTTTTGAAGTCGGTTAAAAATAAATAAAATAGCCTTATAATTTAGGTATGATAGAACAACAATAAAATTATTTTTTTTATCATACTTGTTTGTAAACAGTGTCATAACATGCAGGCAAAGTCGGCTGTAATGCTAAATGACGACCACGGCCTTTCATTACATTACCGCATTTGGATCGTTTAAAATGTTATTGCACTTCTCTTAAAAGTTAAGATTAAGCAAAAAGTTTTAGTGCTAGAAAAATCTAAATTATATCATACAACCTTGAAATAAAGAAAGAGAAGTAAACATTTGCTAAATTCATTTTTTAAATTCAAACCTGCAGCACTTTTAATATTATAAAATTATTTATTTTATATTATATCATTACCATCATGGCTGTACGCGTTTTTGCCTTTTACAACATTTTAGCTCGAGATGCATTATCTATGGAAGAATAGCTGGCCATCTGTCTAAATATAAAAAATCCCCGCCATTTGCAAAATCTGTAATTATTATGTTGTGAACATTGACTTACAAATAAATTAATACGAGTAAGTATAATTGTAAGTCAATGGTTGTGAAGATATATTTATTCATACAGGAAATAAATTATTATTGTATTTATTTCCTCGCAAATGTGAAAATGATCAAATGAAAAGCGTTGTATATAGCACGGGCGGTAAAAAAATCCAAATCCAAATCTGCCAGGTTCTCGTTAGTATTTTTTTTATCCCTCAGCCAGGCTCTCGTTAATATTTTTTTTTATTTTCTGCCCTTAATACATACATATTATACCTGAAATATTTTATTTGTATAAAGTGCTTCTATCATGACACAGCCCAAGACATCGAGTGTATAACCAGAAATAGAGACGAAATGTCATTTAATTTATTTGAAAATTATTCTGCCATATCATTACGGTGACAACTGCTTCGATTGGCCAGCCCGTATTCGATTTGTTTCACTTCAAATTGACCAGAGTAACTAGAACTTTGCTATAATGGACGAAAATTGAAAATATACATATTTCATATTTAATTACTGATGAAATGTTCCGTTTGTTTTGTAATTAGAAGTTTTGTTGTTTTTCCCACACCATCGAATGGAACAGCCTCCCCCATAGTTAGAGATATTATCTTTATTACAATAATTATGCAATTAATTACCTTATTTCGAAGAAGTTGGTTATGTACGCCAATATTCCTCCAATGGGGAATATGAATGCGAAGAAGTTGACCAGTGCGATTTGCACCACTGCGAAATTGAAACATACAAATCATAAACTATTCCACCAAGTTCAACTACAAGTTCAATCAGGGTTCAATGTTTCTTTTTCGAGCACAGCAAGCCTTGAATTGATATGGTAAAGATGGCATAATATAACTCCAGAATATACAAAAATGACAACATACTAAGGTAATTATATTTATTCATGATAAACACTTCAGATATTTTGCCCAGGTCGAACTCCTTCTCCCAGCATGGGACGTGCTGGTTGTGCCACAGGTTGTGCGCCATGTCAGTCGAGTGTGTTCTGTACATATGAAGAACAGACGTTAAAAGTGCCCGCGCATGCCGCTGTTCATGGATACTGTAGTGTGCTAGAAGTTCAATATAAAAATAACAGGTATGTATTATTCCATGAAAACTTGTAAATACTTTTCTCCACTCCAAACTTGTGTGTGTGGGCCCCAAAGTCAATCCTAGGCCTCCAGATGCTACAGAAGAAAATCTTTTTAAATTCATATTTATATGCTATAACCAATAGGGATACAACAGTATAGTAGAAATATTAGAAATATTACAAATATTACAAATATTACAAATATTTCTCGAAGAAAAATATTTGTAAC
The DNA here is from genome assembly GCF_003589595.1 of Hyposmocoma kahamanoa. Taxonomy (NCBI): domain Eukaryota; kingdom Metazoa; phylum Arthropoda; class Insecta; order Lepidoptera; family Cosmopterigidae; genus Hyposmocoma; species Hyposmocoma kahamanoa. The sequence continues at coordinate 15,848,448 of NW_020653200.1, read as the reverse complement.
TGATAATAAACAAAAGGACATACAGTATGTCCTTTTGTTTATTATACAGTATGTCCTAACAAAAAAGGACATACAGTAAAAGGACATACAGTATGTTCTTTTGTTTATTATCAGTTATCAAATATGTCAAATATTTTTCTTCGAGAAATATTTGTAATATTTCTCATAAAAGTAAATAATAAATTAATACAGTAGTAAAACATCATGATATTCAACAAACTTAATATTATGAAGTCACTAAATATTATAGATACAAAAAATGTGACTTTGCCACGGAGAGAACCTCTGGTTCAGAAGCACACCCCATAAATAAATTCTTACTGAAACATGTTATCAAACTCGATGAAGCACTTCTTGCAGAGATGTGTGAAGAAGAACACAAAGAACAATTCATCGATACAGGACAGCATGCCGCAGTTGTTGGTACCCAGCCCCAGCGGCAAGTACCAGCGCTTCTCGTCAGACGGATACGTATACAAAGCCCCCTGAAATCAAACAATATTTATACGTAATGTGCTTTAATTTCTGACTCATATTGTGCTATTTTCATAATAAATAACAATTTCAAAAATTATTTCTAATATTATAATGGTTTGACCTATCGCATTCAAGCAGAGGGTCGTGGGTTCGAATCCGGGCTTGTATCTCTGAGATTTCGGAATTTGTGCGAAATTTAATTTTAAATTTACCATGAGCTTTTCGGTGATAGAAAACTTTTTGTTACGGATTTGTTATTTTCTGTTCAGCGGGAAGCATTTTGCACACTTTTTTTCCAGTACACGGTATTCACGTACCAAATAAATCGGCACAACTATAGTTTGTAATATATGATTTTTTAAATAATTTGACTAAGTAGGTATCAATAGTTAACACATGATTCCATTACGTTTTGCCCTGTCACGCTGCACTGTCCTAGCCTTAAAAAAAGCCGAATACAGCGACTCGTTTTTTTCATGATATACTGCACCTACCTTCAGGAAAGCGATATAAAATATAAAGCTGAAATTGACGAGCACTGAGAAGCTGAACAGCATAATGGTGACCGACATCTCGTACGGTTTCTCGGTACGCTGGTTCCCCATCATACGGTTCAGATGGAACGAGATCTTCGTATACACCTGTGCACACGACAGTATAATCATTACGAGCATGTACTGGCCTAGCACCTTGTAGAATTAACTATTTAAACCACTTCATTGACGATTTGCTAAGCAGTCCAAATTTAGTCCTCTACAACCGGAGCTCCCAAAGACTGCTTAGGTGCAGAAGAATTATACAACTGGGCACAGTCCATAAGTAACAAACACCATATTTAACCTTTTCTAATGCAGTCATGGAGAACCCATTCAGAGCAGCTGACATCGCAAGAATAATATAGCTTCCTCGTATCATTGCCTCCTGGTTTGAATAAAGGAAAGCCAACTGCTTCGTGGTCTTATGGAGGTAAGTCACCAGGATCGGCACTACGACAAGCAACTACAATCAAAAGGAAAATTTTTTATACTTTTTTCCGTAGGTATTACTGCTCTGGAACGTGAATATCTTCATTCCTAAATTTTTTTTTTCAGTTCGAATATAAGATTATGATTGGTAAATAAAGTAGCACAGTAAATCAATCGAGACCTTTTGTTTTGCTTTAAATATAAATAATACGAAGCGATTGTGGACACCAGCCCGTTACACCTTACCAAAGAACAAAAAAATAACGAGAATGGACACTCTCCACCCCTCCCGAACTTTAGATACCGCATCACGCGCCGCACATTGACAGTCACTGACTAAACGGCAACAAGGCGGTGGGCGAGCAGTTTTCGCTCTAAGACTACTTTGATATTTGAATACAATTTTCATTTAATTCAGTACGAATCTTGTGCGTTAATATACTATATAACATCATTGTACGTCACTATGTATAATGGTCGTCAGTTGTGCCGTGTACGGCTGTCTAACATCATCTAAACGGGATAATTTTCTTTCGTTTAAAGATGAAAGGAGGTAAGTAAAGTAAAAACACTTATGACTGAGACTCATCAGTTATTGTTTTCTTAATTTATTTAGTGCAGAGTAATACGTGGTGCGCACTATAAGTTTCCGGAATGAATAAGAAAAAAAAAACTATAAATGGTCAGAAATGAATTTATTGTTTCTCAAAATATTCTCCGTTAGCGTTAATGCACTTTTTTATACGAATGAACCAATTTTGAAAACATTTATGCCACTCCTCCGTGACAATCTCTGAAACATGTTTTTCATACTCTTCGACAGCCTCTTCAGGTGATAAAAATCGTTGACCGCGTATATGGTTTTTAAATTTTGGAAATAAATAAAAGTCACAATGTGCCAGGTCGGGACTGTATGTGGAATGGCTCATAAGATCAGCGTTGTTCACCTTCAAAAATTCATTTGTCTGCCTGGCCGTGCGAGACCTGGCATTATCGTGGTGCAAGATGATACGGCGTTTACTGGTACTTTTACGGAGTCAATACCTTCCGGCAAACAAATGATCGTGTACCAATTACTATTCACGGTATAACGATTCTCCAAAGCAACAGTAGCCACTTTGCACGCGCGCCACTTTGGTTGGTTTCGGCTCAACTCGATAGATCCATAAGCTCGATTGCTGCTTTGTTTTGGGATCGTGACTATAAATCCATGTTTTGGTCATCTGTTACTATGTCCCACACCAAATTTGACGCCCCTTCGTTGAATCTGGTAAGCATAACATTGCACCAAGTGACGCGATCTGTATTTTGAGCCTCAGTCAAATTGTGTGGGATCCACCGAGAGTACAGCTTTTTCACACCCAAATGATTGTGTAGTATTGATTGTATTCGACTCATGCCTATGCCTAAAGATGCCCGAATCTCATGTTATGTCACATGCCTGTCTGTATTGATCAAGAGGCGCACAGCATCGATGTTTTTGTTGTTCACAGCAGTGGACGGGCGACCTTCACGAAATTCGTCACTGAGATTCACACGACCGCGTTTGAATTCTGCAAACCAGCCATAAATAATCGTGTTGCATGCTGCTTCCTCACCAAAAGCCGTTTGAAGCCGAGCGAAGCTCCGCTGAGCTGTTAAATTACACTTTAAGTCGTAAAAAATCATACCACGAAAATTTATCATACGAGTTAAATCTATAGTGATGTAGACAACCTATTTCTAAAATGACGTCACAATGTAAAAACTAGTGACAGTCGGATGAAAGATAAATAAAAGTTTCCATAGTCTAAGTACGGGTACCATGATACGGTTGTCAAAGAGAAGTACATCAAATGTCAAAACCTTAGGCTATGGAAACTAAAGGACATGTTATGTTGACATATATACATTGACTTACAATTGTATGGACGTCGGGTCCGCGCTAAAAAGTGTCCGCACTTGTAAGGCGCTAAAATCGTATACAGAGCGCCACACTCCTCTTTAGTCTTCATTTGTTCTACTGACAGCGCGATACTGCGATGACATTACAATTTAAATTTCGAATAGGTTGACTTGGGACATTTTTTTCGTGGTTTTTGTATTAGACCCGTCGTCCATTTATTTGTAAGTCAATGCATATATAAGTCAGACTTTATATGTATATGATGCATTTCGACGTTGAGAACATAAAGATCTTATTGTCTTTGTTTAACTATTGCGTGCCGTCTTAAGCCAAAAGAGATAGCATTACATTGATCTGTGTCAAACACGGGAATCGAAAATACGTAACATCATCTTAAATGCCAACCGTGTCCATATCGCAGTACATGAGGTACATGATACAGTTGTTAAAGAGAAGTACATCAAATGTCATAACTTTGAATGTAACTAGATTATATGTGACATTCCCGGATATTGAAATATAACCTAAAATATTCCCAAATGGAATATTGGACTTTTGGACCTCCCCTCGTACTTACATACGTGACCTAATCTCATACGAGTCAATATGCTTGTTGCCACGCTGTTCAGTTTTAGTTTAGAGAACCACGGTTTCACTGGCATTGATGGTTGCTATGAAATCTACCTTTGAACCGAGAGCTCTCGATATAGTATATACTCTCTATAGTATATATAGTCCAATTATTTCTAAGAAATATCTTGAGAAGTGTGACTAGATCATAATTATAATTCTTGTAATGAGTCATGTCCTCGCAGATGATAACATCATTGGCGAACTTGTCAGTCAGTCAAGACACACTACTGAAAAATCCTTCAATGCAAATTTTAATAGTAACTTTCTTGTATTAATAATTACCGAAGAAATAAGTATTAATTTAAACGGATATCTTACAAGTGCCTGAAGGAAACTCTTAGAGTCCAAAATATTACGGTCTTTTTTAATTTAGCCAATAGAATATACTCAACGGATTTGTATAAGCCGAAACATTCCCCAGTGAAAACAGAACTCTCAGGAGGAAGATTTATTTTCTGTATAATATTATATTGGGAATGATAAACTCGCAATTCCAACATTGCTATTGTTATTGTGTTTAATGTGATGCCAAGTTTGGAATTTTGAGTCTGTAACAAAAGTTAAAAAAATGTGTAGTTTCGACTTTTTCCTTGTTAACTCCTAAAGACAAACGAACGTCAGGGGTTAATATTAAAGCATCATAAATAGCACAGAAAAGATTCACTGTTGTGTGAATACATAAATACTTAAGGAAACTGATAACTAAACATGGAACGGATTTATGAGACCAATAAGAAGAGAAAGATTCCGCAGATAAACGCTCTATTCTAGATAAAAAAGGGTGCTTAGTTAGCTGCAAGCATCGGAAAACATACTTATCCGACAGAAACGGTCTTCTTAAGTACAACAGTAAACACATTGTACCTGCATAGCATTTCTGGGGCTTGTTTTCATTGCGCCGAGAATGAGAATTAGTTTAGTTAAGAATTAGGGCTTTATATTGAATATTGTCTAGTTTTCTCAAAGCAGACATATTACAGGAATCGAGAAATAAAGTTGCATAGTCAAAAAGGCTTCTAATTAAGGCATTGTACACCAGTTTTAAGGAAAAAGAATGTGCTCCCCACCACACTCCTATCAAACATCTTATGAATTTTTTTTTCACTTTTGGCAGCTATATATATATATATATATATATATATATATATATATATATATATTATATATATATATATATTCACAATGGGGGATACCAGTAAGACGGTATAGATTTGTTTATGGCGTAAAAAAGGAGATAGTGTAATATAGAACTTCAACATTGTTAGGAAGCGACGCTTCCAAGTCATAAGTGTACAGTAGGAGGGCTGAGAACAGATCCTTGTGGCAAACCTCTCCATACCACACGGGATAACTTGATGCAATCATGTAACTGTAAATTAATGATTCTTTCAGAAAGTAAATAGATAATGAACCTAGAAAGAATAGATGGGTCTTCTAACATTTGTAGTTTTCTTTGGAGAATTGAAATTATAACGTTGTCATAGGCTGCATTGATATCTAGAATAGCGGATATAACTGATTCGTTTAATGTAAAAGCGAAATGAATATCTGTAATAAATACACTAAAGTTATCGTATATACTTTTCCCCTTTCTGAAACCAAATTGACTTCTTGAGAGCAAGTTATCGGTTTCTATAAACTATTGTAATCGGTTTTTTACTAAATGTTCAGCAAGTTTTGCTAACACACATGGCATAGCTATGGAGCGATAGGAAGCGACTTCAGTAGATGACTTTCCAGTTTTCAAAACAGGGATTACACGTTGTCACTTCTAAGAAGAGGGTATCATACCAAAGATCGTTACGGAGTTTACAATATGGGGAAAATAAGCCAAAGTCTCCTCACTACTGTTAACTAAAAATGAATAAGGAATTCCATCATCACCAGGACAGGAATCCTCTGTATAAGAAAGTATACCTTTTAATTCGTAATCGAAAAGAGTGAATTTAAACCAGATCCATTCTTAACGAAAGGGGTAGTATGAAAGCATTGAAATGATTCTGGTACTGAAGAAGGAGCCAGTTTGTCCATGAATTGGTTGGCTAATTCGGGTGGCATCTGTTATCTCGAGGAACTGTTCAAAGCGCTTCTATATCTTTTTATATTTTGACAGACAATCGAAATGTTAACGTCTGGACAAATAGACGCACAGAATCGTCTATATCCCTTAAATTTCTTATTTCTCTGGGGAAACTCCAGCGTAGTACGTGAAACCTGTCCATAGTTTTCAAAATTTTGAGAGGTCATAAAATTAGAACAGGTAAACTAAGAACAGAAATTACTATAGGGAAATGGTCATCACCACAAGCAATTGAGTGAACACTCCAAGAGAGCATAGATGCCAAATCAGGTGTACACACAGATAAATCCGGGACACTTAAGCCTTCATATGTACCAGTGTGCCGAGTTGGAGAGCCAGTATTTAGTATGCAGAGGTGTTGTGAGTCCAATATTTCTAACATTTCTTCCCCATAAAAATTGTTTGTTAACTGCTGAAATCTCCCAACACTAAAATCGGCTTCGGTAACTGAGAAAACATATTAAGGACTTCTTTATATAAATAAGATGAAGGATGAGGGACATATATAGATACAATATATATATTTTTAATAAGAACAGTGATAGCATCTATACCATCACTCATAGGAGAGAAAGTGATTGTGAATTGACTCCGTGGCCGAACGGTTACTATGCCGGACTGCCACGCGAAGGTCCCAGGCTCGATTCCCGGGCCGGGACAAATATTTGTATGGCCTACATTTATTTCTCTCGTGAGTTTGGATGTAATTTGTGGTTGTCTACATGTGTGTCCATGGCACCCGCGACACAGGGTTTTCCTAGTGCGGGGCTATGTGAGTGTGTACGTTACTATATTATATTATATATTATATTACTATATAGTGATTTTTGGGGATTTTGAACAATTGGCATTGGTAACGCCGATTGTATCGAATGATGTGACTTAATATCCAAGGTTTACCACCTCCACCAGATCTTTTAATATTCTTTACTTTATCCATTTTGCATGAACTCTTACAACGTCCAATAGAGTAAAAACCCCCTAATAGTAGTATTTTTTTAAATAAAATCTACTGAAGACGCGCTATAACGTGTTTGCCAATAAGTACAAACACTACAGAATGTCTATAAATTAAATATATCTTAGAATAAACTTAAGAACACAAGTTTTTAGAGTATTAATAGGCTTTACTGGAGGTGTATAGAACAACTTTACTAAAAATAATCAGTTGTTCTACAGATGAACTTAAAATAAGGACTGTAAGAGTAAATGTTAGGAGACATTACACTTAATTAAGATGTTTGGTATTAAGGTATTAAAATTTTGACTTGAGTGAAATAAGTCTATAAGAACAATTTCTTTTTTCTAAAACCATTTATAGAGAACTATTATCTAAATCTATACCCTGTTTATAGGTATAACAGTTTTAAGGCTTATAAAGTGACAGTTACAGAGGTGGCGAGATGGGTGACAAAAGTTACTTTGGACCGCTTTGGCCAGAGACCAAAATGATTTGCTACCTGCTGGATAAGAGGCAAGCTTGGCCCTATGCGGCGTACGTGGTCGAACTTGGCCCTACGTAACACGCTTTTGCATTTCTAAAACGGTAAAATATTCATAATTTTGCCACACCCAAATAGTACCGACACATTTTCCAAAATTTCATCATCAGTCCAGTCTACGGGGACACCTGTCACTACTCCCATCCGGGTCACATTGAATTGTATAAAAGCATTAAGATTCTGTTGAGCAAGATTAGGGTGATCAACAAAATTATTTGCTTCTTTGAGGTTTGAAAAAGAAATCTCAGTCATCAAAACAAGGAAAGATAGTAATATATGAAGAGACTGTATGGTGGAACCTTTGCATCAAATAAATGCGTGAAAAAATAATTGTGACAACAAGTGTCAACAAGTATTTTTGACGTAGCTTTATTTTCGTTCTAATACTGGTATTATTTTTTTAACAGAGGTACGAAATAGTACAATTTAGGTACATTTATTTGATACTAAATTTGTCAGGATTTGTTAAGATATACCCGCCATTCTGACCCTCACAAAGAAATACACTTTGGCCGCGCCACATACTTTGAAGGTTTAGAATATTAAACAGACCAACAGTTTAATGAGAGAAATAAATATATAAACGGGAAGTAGATTAATGGTACTTATTTTAAAATATATCTACACATACTTAAAATTAACAATCACCAACTAGACTAGCTTCAGAGCATACCCCCAGCCGGACCGCAACCTACATCTAAACTTCTAATGTCATTTATTAGAACTACACTTTCTTTATAAAAAGTAGCCTTTAGATTTTAGGTACTTTTTTTGGGAATATTGCTTTCTTGAAACCGTGAAGAGTATCACGGTTTTCTAAACCCAAGGTGACGCGGCGGGAGAGTACTGCGTTGCGGCCGGGCCACCTAAGTAGTTAAATATTTAATAATCTATCGAGGTACTATTAATTATGTTGTATGTCTAGGAGAGTAGACTTTAATTACCCTAAATATTTGGTACTACTGTGTTCGAGTACTTATAAGTGGTCCGGCCAAAGAGGATCACTTTGAAAATACAAAATTCAGAACAGAGAAAATTCAAAACAAATAAGGTAAATGTCCCAGTGGTTGACGTTTTAGACGAAAAATCAAGTGTTTTACCAAAAAAGTACTTTATTAAAACAGACAGCTATATCGAAAAAAATTGAGTGAATTCACGATATGCTATTACTAACTAGTATATTTAACACGGTTTTGTAGTTACATCAATAGGTACCCACTTGTTTTATTTTCTTTGTGGCGCACATTGCAACGCAAAACGCTATCGCTTATGCCAGTGAGGCCACACCAACATCGTACGATCTATGACGTCGTCGCTACATATCGTATGACCAGTGACGTCGGCGCCGCGCCTGCCCATGGCTCCGTTACCGACGCATGGCAGCGACTCCCGCGGCGGTCGCCCCGCGTCATGCACGTCATCGCTTCAAAACCCAGTACTGCGCGCCGAGCACCGGGCACTCTGCTTGCTTCTCGCTTTGGAGACAGACGCGCTTACAAATTTTTATATTGCTTTGTATTTTTACGTTGTTCTCGTAATTTTTAATTTCTTTAAGTTCCTTTTCATTCTTTTCAATAATAATATTCATTAGCTTCCGCGTATCTTTCTTCCTTGCTTTCGCTTTCTTGCCATAGTTTCAAGTGTATGTAATTCGGGTTCGAGTCCCGAATTGACAGATAGGAGTAACGAACTCACTCCTACATCTTTAAAAAAATGAAGATTTGTCATACATTGGGACAGTGTCAAAGTTGGTACATTTACCACCAAATACCTTACTTACAAAGTAGTACTTGGAAATAGAGTATTGGAAAAACTAACATTTTGTAATCTCTACGTGAAAAGGTTTCGCTAAAATCGATATTTACAGTACTGTCTGTATTATTAACTTCTAATTTAACCAGTAGAGATATCAAAATTATGCTATTTGTTATTAAAGTTCAAGCCTATCGTATCGATACTCACCTGCAAAAACAGCATGAACGATATTATCGTTGATTTTCCCCGTATTTCAGTATCTTGTCGTGATGTTTCATTATATTAAATTCTGGTCTGTAAAATCATTTCTAAATGTAGATGCATATCTTGACCCACTTATTTGCCATAGTTTAATATGCCTTAAAGGTACAGTATAGTCCACCAGCTACTAATAAATATGAGAAACTCAAATCGGAATTAATGAAACGCCTCTCAGCTTCACAGGAAAAGCATATACAAAAGCTACTGACTCATGAGGAGCTAGGTGATAGGAAACCGTCACAGTTCCTGCGGCATCTACGGGATTTGGCCGGATCTTCTGGTGCATCGGAGTTCGTCAAAACATTGTGGACAAATCCTTTGCCACATCATATACAAACAGTTATCGCAGTTCAAACTAATTTGCCTTTAGATCAACTTGCAGAGATAGCTGACAGTGTATACGAAATCGGCTCAATGATACCTCAGGTAGCCAGTACTTCCGCCCTCTATTCCAACCACGCCTGCTGCAACGACGCCGTCTTACAGAGAAGCATTGACGGAATTGACTAGGCAAGTAGCTTTACTTACTACATAAATGAACTCCAGACGTCGTCAAATTCCTTCGGCTACCATATGTCTGCGGCAGGTACTAGTACCTTGAGTCTAGACCCTTGAGTACCAAAGTACAGGTAATTCAAGAGTACAACGCGCAGAAGTCAGTTAAAGAACTACGACGTTTCTTGGGTATGCTTAATTTTTACAGGCGATTTATTCCCAACGCAGCCCAGCTACAAGCCCCTTTGAATGCCGTATTAGCGGGTCCAAAAATAAAAGGCTCACACCCTGTGAATTTGACTATGCAGCTACTACAAGCATTTGAAGACTTTAAGGATTCATTATCCCAGACTACACTACTAGCTCATCCTGATCCGTGCGCAAAGCTAGCGATAGTTACAGATGCATCTGATACTGCGCTTGGTGCTGTGCTACAGCAGCGTAGAGTAGCTTTTTCTCCCATAAGCTTAGTCCTACCCAAAGGAAGTACAGCCCATACGATAATAGTAATAGCTGTTAGCGAACTGCGAGGCGATTAAATATTTTAGGCATATGGTTGAAACTAAAACTTTTCTTGTCTACACGGATCATAAACCTCTTAGTTACGCTTTTCACACCAATAAAGAGAAATTTACGCCGAGACAGTTCAGGTACCTTGATTACATTGCTCAATTTACAACAGACTTGAAGCACTTACCAGGCAGAGAGAACGTCGGTGCCGACGCCCTGTCGCGCGTCGAGGAGATGGCTGCAGCAACTAATTACTTAGATCTTGCACGCACCCAGGAAAGTGATCCAGAACTGCATAATCTGCTACTCTACGGCCCACCCTGCAACTTAAAAAGGTTAGTACTGCAGATAGCAACTTACCTGTATACTGCGACGTTTCCGTACAGCCACCACGTCCGTATGTTCTGCTACAGTGCGACTGGTTAGACAAAGATTTGTTTGGCCGGGAATCCGTAAAGATTGTAAAGAGCGGTCTAGGCAATGCCTACCATGCCAGAAGAGTAAAATTACTCGCCATACTATGTCCCCCCTCTCTACCTTCCCTACTCCTTCCGCAAGGTTCACTCACATACACCTCGACATCGTAGGGCGCTTAATTCCATCTTCTGATTTCAGATGCTGCCTGACAATCATTGATAGATATACTCGATGGCCTGAGGCGTATCCCCTCAAAGATATCACAGCGGAGACCTCCGCTGCTGCCCCGGTTGTCTGGCTGGATCGCCAGGTTCGGCTGTCTGGCACGGGTGACTACAGACCGTGGACGCCAGTTCGAGAGCAACCTGTTCAGCGCCCTCACCAAACCAATTGGTGCAACCCACTTCCGCACTACTGCTTACCACCCAGCTGCAAACGGTATCGTCGAGCATCTGCATCGGCAGCTCAAGGCTGCCATTATGTATTACACAACTACTTCGTGGACAGAAGCCCTTCCCTTAGTTCTCCTAAGTATGCGGAGCTCATGGAAAGAAGACATAGATTCTACGCCTGCTGAAGTTGTATATGGCGAGACAATTCTATTACCAGGACAATTCCTGTCTTCTAATGACGACTACACGACTTCAGACATCACCGAGTATACAACACGCCTGCGCTCATAATGTCTCAAATTACGCCAAAGCCAAATTCAGGGCACACAACATCACCATTTTATGTGTCACGAGACCTTTCCACCTGCTCACATGTGTTCCTGCGCCAAGACCACGTACGTCGTCCTCTAGAACTACCTTACGAGACGGTCCATTCAAAGTTATTGCAAGGCACACCCAAGTATTTCACCATAAGCGTACGAGTGCAGCCGAACAAAGTGTCTATAGACAGATTGAAACCAGCATACATAATGAAAGAAAGTTCACAAGAGAAGACATACAAACCACAAGAGAGGACACGAGAGACACTAAAAGAGAAGACAGACGAGAAGACAACCCGCAGCGGTCGAAGAGTGAAGTTCTCCGATTTTTATCTACCGTAGTTACGGTCTGGCCAGGGGGAATATGTGGCGCACATTGTAAGGCAAAACGCTACCGCTTATGCAAGTGAGGCCACAGCAACATCGTATGATCTATGACGTCGGCGCCGCGCCTGCACATCGTACGATCATTGACGTCGGCGCCGCATCTGCGCATCGCTCCGTTGCCGTCGCATGGCAGCGACTCCCGCGGCGGTCGCCCCGCGTCATGCACGTCATCGCTTCAAAACGCAGCACTGCGCGCCAAGCACCGAGCACTCTGCTTGCTTCTCGCTTTGGAGACAGACGCGCTTACTAATTCTTATATTGCTTTGTATTTTTACGCTGTTCTCGTATTTTTTTATTTCTTTAAGTAAAGTCCTTTTCACTCTTTTCAATAATATTATTCATTAGCTTCCGCGTATCTTTCTTCCTTGCTTTCGCTTTCTTGCCATAGTTTCAGGTGTACGTAAGTCAGTGTGAAAAATTGGTACATTTACTACCATTTACCTTACTTACAAAGCAGTACTAGGAAATAGTCTTGCAAAAACTTAACATTTTGTAATGTTTACGTGAAAAGGTTTCGCTAAAATCGATATTTACATTACTATCTGTATTATTAACTTCTAATTTAACTAGCAGAGATATTAAAATTATAAGTACTCTTTGTTATTAAACTTCAAGCTCATCGTATCGATACTCACCTGCAAAAGCAGCATGAACGATATTACCATTGCTTTTGCCCCGTATTTCATTATCTTCTCGTAATGTTTCATTACATTAAATTCTGGCCTGTAAAATCATTTCTAAATGTAGACGCATATCTTGACCTACTTATTTCGTTTTGATAGTTATTGTTTTTGCATTCCAAGACAGTAGATAGCAGCTTGTAATAATAGCTTTCGTCTTACCACGCATCCTTGCAAATCCAATTATTGTGTCTTACCATACACACTATCGTTTTCAAGACCTGATTCGACATTGTCATCATTCCTACAACCACTACGCTGGGATACTTCTCGAATGTTAAGGTGAATCTTCATACCAAATCCGGCTCACTGACATTTGGGTTTGGCGCTCTTTATGCCTTTTTTAACGAACTGTTTACGTTTACTGTTCTGTAAACGTTAACGATCAACTGTTCTGTAAACTGACCTTCGCGTGGTGAGCATGTCATCTTCGCGCACCTCCCACAACCAGTAATAATAATGTTCCTTCTGTCGCCACTTCAAGGCCAGTATCAAACCTGCAAATATAGGCGAATCAAAAGCAGCAATTGACATTTTTAAGAAGATATAGGGTAAAAGCACCAGAGAGAGTAGTCAGCATTTTAATGAGAATTTCAATTTTGAATGTTAGTTATTTGTACAGTGTAGGTCGGATAAAAAAATGTACCACACTGTTCGATCAATCATTTATTATAGTTTTAATATAAATAATGTAACAATTAAAAATCTTCTGTTTTGATATTATACATATATAGGTTTAAAGAAAAAAGGCACTTTTTCCCAGTAGTCTCTCGAAAATCCAATAAACAGCCTCTGTGTACCCTGTACTCAGCCTTATCACTTATTAATAATAATGCGATCCAAATCAATTATATGAATATATGTGAAAATCAATTAAGTAATATTTGTACTTAGTTCTTACTCTACTAGCCTACCTAATCGGCATGCCATTTCTAATGGCTTCCACGCAGATGACGATTTTTCTTGGGGATACGAGAATATCGGTTTTAGTGCCATTTTTTACTAAAACTAATAAAAATACCCTCGTTAATATAGTCAAATAATAAATATAATTACCCATACCTATCTACATAATAAGGAACGGTTGGACACTGATACCGCAAAATCCAGTGGTCAGCCTTATTGAAATACTATTTCCAAATAGGGCTGACTACTGGATTTTTCACAAAAGGGTATAGGGAATGTTAAGTTAAATTTGATTATTCTACATAGAGCGCACTATAAGTATCCTGAACTGACCATTTACATAAGTAATATTTAAAAAGTAATTACAGTCAATTCGGGTAACTTTGAACATTTTTTGCGTTTTTCTAATAATTTCAAATTTAATTATGTTTCTTAACAATTACTTTATTAACTGAATAGTGTTCTTTAAGCCCTTTTTTCATTCTTATAGAAGGAATTTAGTAATTATTCAACAAAACTGTTCTAGATTTGCTCCAAAAGTCACATTCAAAGTTGCCTTGAATTTTGGGTAACTTTGAATAAGATTAGCCTTCGATATGGAAACCGTATATTTTCTAGATATTTTACAGTTTGTGTAAGATTATACAACATATTCATATTTTTTAGATGTGAATCTGTCCAAATATTCCTGACAGTGCGTTCAAAAACGACATTTGACTTGGTATTGCCATAATAAAACGAGACGAACTAATTTAGTTGAAATAAAAAACTTGTTTTTTTTTTAGATTTTTAATTAATGCGAATAAAAATGAAAATTTTCTGTTTAATAATAAATTCTACGCTTATTTAGCTATCAAACGAGATCAAAATGAATCACCCATAACTATTATTTTAGGCAAAGTAAATACGTAACAAAAATCTATTCACTCCACTCCTTGAATAAAATGTCGTCATCAATATAAATACGGCCGCCTTTTCTAGATAGCTGTTGCTCTTTTATAATATTCACAATATCGGCTTTATTAACTTGACATGTCTCAACGTTAGAGGGCCAAGACCAACCTCCTAAAAAGCATTTTTGGAGCACTGAGACAGTAATTTCCAAAGGAGTAACTTTTAGAACTCTCCCTGGAAACAGACTACCCTCTTCTCTAAAAACACAGTACGTATTGTTTCTTATATCTTGATCTATGCCGTTTCCTTTGCCTGTACGCTTCTCTGGAGTCACATCCATTTTGTATTTGTATTTGTAATTGTAAGTCAATGGTCACATCCATCAAAATTCCACTTGAATCATCTACTAAATATTCTTCAATAATTTCTTCTTCAACGATAACTTCGCTCTCTACTTGTAAATCAGCTCCTCCTTCATTTACAACACATTCTTCCATTTCCTGAATTATATCTTCTTATTAATTTGCAATCCTTTTATCGTCAACTGCACTACCTGAAGTTATTATGGGTTCGGAAGGTTGGTGAACTAAAGCCTCAACTGCTACTATTTCTTCAATACCATTTTCTTGCGACTCATTTTCAGAACTTGTATCATTTGTTTTCCTGTTTTTAGTTTCTTCACTTTGCGCATCTTCTTTCTTATCTTCTGCTTCTGTATTATTTGTAGTCTTCTTTTTCTTGTTGTTCTTTGAACCCACAGGTCTTCCTCGTTTTTTCGACTGTGCGACAGTTTCATCTCCCGTTCCTTGTTTACTTTTGTGTGTCTTGTCTCTTTCTTCATAATATTTTTCAACCTCCTCTGCTGATACACTTTTTCCCGCTGTCACTGGTAATTGAAATTTTCTTCCCTTTTTTACGATCAAATCTTCTTTTCTTACTTCTTCTATGAAGTTCATAAAACTTGTACCAACGGAATCACGAACATCAGCCTGAGACGTGTATGTTGGTAGCTTGTTCAAAACCGTTGAGGGAGAAAATGGATGGAAGCCATAATCCGGCTCTCACGTTGTCAGACGATGTGGCTTCGATGTGCTCTAGGGATTTTTGCACCAGCTGGGAGAAAAGTGATTTTGGGAGTACTTGTACTTTTTTCCTCGGCTAGTCTGGCGGTAATCATTGAGGACTTTTCTCCACGCAGTTTTAAGAGCTGAAAAATAACCTACATCGAGAGGTTGCAAGAGGTGGGTTGAATTCGGTATTAAGCAAATGAATGTAATGTTGTGTTCATTACAAAGTCGTAATGCTTTTAGAGATATATGGGCGCTAAGATTATCGCACAGCAATATCTTCCTACCATTTTGCTACTACTTGCAAAACTAAATTTTCAATTGATATGTAGCAACACAAATGATTCAAAGTTTTAATGATAACGGGTAACTTTGAACCGTTCAAAGTTACCCAAATTTCTCTGTTTGGTAACGTTGTCAAAATCTAATTCGTTTTACGCGTAAATACAAAACCAAATTAAATTATTCTTTAAAAAAAGCGATATATAAACCTCTACTTAAGTGTGGAAACCAAAACTTACCAGTCAATATTCAGATTTAGATATTTAATTCCGATTTTAAAACTGAACAACAAATCACACCAAACTACTTTCGCCAAGAAAAAACCGCGAAAGTTTAAAAAAATACAATTTGACATTACTTTTTTGTTTCATAACTTTCGTTTAACAATTTTGTTCCGATTTACACAGTTTCAATACTAAAAATAAAAGATTGCCATACATAAAATAAATTTTTAAATCTTTTACGCAACTACGTTCAAAGTTACACCACGATTTAAAGTTACCCGAATTGACTGTACAACATTTGAAAATGGAACTCTTTGGCTGTAGAATACAGTTTGTTTCATCTGACTGTCACTTGTTTTAAGAGGGAGCATGCCAAAAAAGTTTTGACGTTGGCTCCGCCCAAATTTGTGAAACAAATATATGTCTGAAGTTCGCGTGACATGCGACAAGTGATTTTGAATTTTGCGCATTAAAAGTACCAAATTCGTTTTAGCGGAATAACTCTAAAACTAAAGGGATTAAAAAAAATCCGTAGTGACAGTTGTCGATCATGCATAAATATAATTAATTGTCTAATTTCATCCGACTGTCACTTGTTTTAAGAGGGAGCATGCCAAAACAGTTTTGACGTTGGCTCCGTCCAAATTTGTGAAACAAATATATGCCTGAAGTTCGCGTGATATGCGACAAGAGATTTTGAATTTTGCGCCCAAAAAAGTACCAAATTCGTTTTAGCGGAATAACTCTAAAACTAAAGGGATTTAAAAAAATCCGTAGTGACAATTGTCGATCATGCATAAATATAATTAATTATCTAGTTTTTGTCCTAATAACCTGTAGCATTTCGAGGATAAATCGAAAAAATGTGAAAATTAGAAGTCATTTCGTGATTTTTATCTAGCGAGGAAACTTTATTGTTTTATGTTTCTGATTAATGTCTATGCTTGAATATATCGCGTAGTTACTCATACAATATTTGCTTTTTAACTTTAAAGTGGATATACCCCTCTAAAATCAAAAAGAAGATTAGGAATTTTTCCTCTGCTCCCTCTTAACATTGTGGCGCCATTTTAGAAATTGGTTGTCTACATCACTATGGATTTAACTCGTGAAAATTTTCGTAGTATGATTTTCTACGACTTTAAGTGAAACTGAACAGCTCAGCGGAGCTTCGCTCGGCTTCAGATTGCTTTTGGTGATGAAGTACCATGCAAGAAGACTATTTATAGGTGGTTTGCAGAATTCAAACGCGGTCGTGTGAATCTCAGTGAAGAATTTCGTGATGGTCGCCCGTCCACTGCTGTGAACAACAAAAACATCGATTTCTTACCAGATTCAACGAAGGGGCATCAAATTCGGTATGGGACATAGTAACAGGTGACGAAACATGAATTTATAGTTATGATCTCAAAACAAAGCAGGAATCGAGCGTATGGGTCTTTCGAGTTGAGCCGAAACCAACCAAAGTGGCGCACGTGCAAAGTGCCTCTAAGCGGACGATTGCTTCTTTTTTTAATAAAAGCGGACACGTGGCTACTGCTGCTTCGGAGAATCGTTATACCGTGAATAGTGATTGGTATACGACCATTTGCTTGCCGGAAGTTATTGACAAACTCCGTATAAATAACCGTAAACGCCGTATCTTCTATATATCTTGCACCACGATAATGCCAGTTCTCACACAACCAGACAGACAAATTACTTTTTGAAGCTGAACAACGTTCAACGTTGACCTTATGAGCCATTCCGACTTTGTGACTTCTATTTATTTCCAAAAATTAAGAACCAGTTTCGCGGTCAACGATTTTCATCACCTGAAGAGGCTTTCTAAGAGTATGAAAAATATGTTTCAGAGATTGTCAAGGAGGAGTGGCATAAATGTTTTCAAAATTGGTTCATTCGTATGAAAAAGTGCATTAACGATAACAGAGAATATTTTGAGAAACAATAAATTCATTTCTGACCATTTATAGTATTTTTTTCATATTCATTCCGGAAAGTTATAGTGCGCCTCACGTAATTTATCGGTTTTAACGATATAATTTTTGTCGTGATTTAAAAAAATATACAATTTAAACTAATCAGTAACACACAAGTGGACAAAAAGGTCACTTTTAACATCAAAATGTAATTTTTCTTACCCGTTATGATACACCACTTGCTGAAAAAAAATGGCACAACCGCTGTTGTCGACTGACGGCACGTACATAAACGAGTTTATTTCTGCTCCTGACCTCTTACCGCACTAGTCGAGTAATGTATTGACCAACGAGGAATCAAAGCTTAATTTTATCAACTTGCGATTTGTTAATTCAAAAAAGACCGCTATTTATAAGCAATAAAAGACTCAAAAGGCTGACTACAGGTGCACTTACCCTATATGATTTTTTAACTGGATTTTTTCAGTATCGTTAAAAGATAATTACTTGAGGCTTTAACTCACGTTTAATCAACATAATGGTAAAACAAAAACACAATAATTGATAAAATTCTTCTCGACGGATGAATTTCATATTTGATAAAATTCTTAATTTTTATTAAATAAAATAAAATAAAGTAAATTCCACTGCAGAATATAGTCGGGGAGTGACTTATTTGGCAAATTAAAATGGGGGATAGTGATGTTTATTTCCATAAGAAAAAGTAAAGTAAGCACTTGAAATAAATGTTCTGAATACATTGACAACCTGCAAGTAATATCTGTGCTCCCATTGTGACATTAACAAATGCAGTGAACTCTTGAGATAGGCGCGCGGCGATAAACTGCCTAACCTAACCTAAAACTCGTAAGTGCCTATTACGTTTTTAAGTTATAATAATAATAATAATATATAAATAATAATATATAAATATAAATAATAATGCCTTGTAAGCTAACCTTACATTATAATTATAAAAAAAACGGACCTCATAAGTTTGTGGAATTACATGTAATTGCCAAGTTTTATTGAAGTCGGTTAACAGAAAGTGGGCGAAATCCAATGAACAGTTCATCTCCTAATTTACCACAGAGGGTACCGATGGGTACCGTCTGTGTACACACTGCCGTGCTTACGATCTATTATTTCAAACATACTTTTAATATTGTAGGCACGGTAGCACAAGACACGTCGCTAATTGCCATGATATCCTGATAGAGCCAAGTGGTAGGAGGGATACTAAATATCAATCCCGTGGATATAAGAACTAAAATGACTTAAAATTATACCGTAGTCCCATGGGATAATCCAAGAGGCAAGAGTGATACTTACACCATAACACAGCGAATACAATGACATAGATACCGAGCGGATTGTCGATTAAGTTCTTAATTTTCACTTCTTGGCAGTATTTAGTCATGTTCACAAAAGGGCAGGCTTTGAAGTCATTGCACTTGGGACAAATCGGTAACTCTTCGTAGCGTCTTTCTTTGTAACCGAGCTTTGGTTCTCTGCTCAGGGTGCCAATCCACCTGAAGCTGTTATAATAACCCCTAATGACAAAGCATTCCCACATTAATATTGTTGAAAAATATATCTTTTAACTTACAAGGTGTTAGGAAGTTGTATACAAACTTTGAAGGTTTGTAACTTAAACTTTGATTGTTTGACTTTGTATTTACCGCCAAGAGAAAAAAAATTCATATGAACAAAGGTTGAAGCGAAATTCAAAATTTTGTTACGTCGTGGTGGTAATTAAGGCTACTTCCCTCGATGTGTGATTTTACGGATGATACCGAGCACAGCTGGCGATCACTGACAACCATTACGTAGCATTAGAGCTCCTTGTGAAAGAGTTCGTCCAGGGAACTGCCGCTTCACTTATTTCTGTCGCCAAGCAGTAATGTGAGCATTGCTGCGTTCCAGTTTGGAGTGTAAGGGTGCTGGTGAAATTACAGGCACACAGGACTTGTCAATTTAAGTCTCAGGTTGACGGGCGCAGTGGGAGTACCCCTCAGGTTTTTGCGATTTAAAGCTCTAAGTGGTACTGCATCTGTTACGGGCAGGTACGTGTGTTGCTTTCCACCAGGCGCACGGCTTCTTTGTCCTGTCACTTGGTATCATAAACAAAATACATACCGCAGCAAGTCTCGTCCAACAGTGCGTCTCCATCTGTATAGATGCGTGATTCGAAGATATTTTATGATTCCAGAAAGCCATGTGGAAGAAAACATGTCGCTACAGCCGCGGCTTTAATAATTATTTCTGCGCAACACAGACGAGCCTCTTCCCGTGGCGCCTTGGTGCGAGCTTGTGCTGGGTAATCCGTAACATTACAAATCATGAGAAGCACCTTAACAGGACAAAATACAAGAATCACGAAATAGCAGCCCACGGATATTTGAAAATCTTAAAAAAACCGAAGACAGGGTGTATGTAAAATAAAAGCATACGTAGTACCCACACATATGTACATACAAACTTCCTGCACCCAATATGGGTAAATACAGAAACATACCTAATAGTGATTACGGTTTCAGAATTTTTCTAAGGGGATTTGTTTATATAATAAGTATTAATATAACTTTGCAAACAACCTGTCTAAATATGTTCAAAGGCTTACCAACCGTAATAGGAGACCACCTGTGCATTATAAGGGCACGGTAAGTAGTTAGGTGATTTGGTGCAAAGGTAGTTGGCATCTTTCATTGTGTAGTATGGAAATGCTGTTACCAACTTCGTGAAGATGATTCGGTTATTGATCGCACCAGGTTCTACTATCAATTTAGTATACTTGTAACTTTGGTTGGAGCACGCGGCGTGACTGGCAGAAAATATTAATATTTGTTGTAAACATAATGTTGTTCCAAATAAGACTGCTGCAGATATGTGTGGTACTTGCTTTATATGTTTGTGAGATCTTGTGTATAAGCCCCCCACTAGCAGAGCCAAGCCAAATAAAAAATGCAGGATAAGCGCTTTGTTGTACAATTCAAAGAATCCAAAAAGAAAAGCAATCTGGAACAAAGGTACAACCACATCATGTTCTCAGCAAGAGTAAGTAAGTCAACAGACGATGCATCATATAAGGGAGTTCAAAACTACATTTCGTATGTGTATAATAGTCATGTATGTTTGAGGTCTAAACGCCAATGCATGGCTGCTTCGTTTCAAAACAAGAGGAACACACTCTGAATTCTGCTGTACACTCTAAATACCCTATTATCGATGTTGCCAGTTAGTGTTACGCTTATATAGGGTTTAAAATATTGTGGTAAAAAGTATACTTAGTAATTTGATTGCCATGTTCGATTGGTACAACGCTGTTCCAATGTCTACTTGCACTCAAATGTCCTGGGCCCCTTTATGACTGTAAAATAACGTCATCCATCTAAAATACTAGAAACCCGATTATGCGAATCAAACAAAGTGTTACTAACGACGAAATGTTTTATAACTCCTTTTATTAAATAATGTCGGACGAAGGACGAAGTTCAATGGAGAGAAATGTCTTTCGAAGAATTGTAATTTATTTTTATTACACGTTGACGTATTGCGCCATTATTTTGTGTTTCTTTATTATTTTTTATACTATTTTTTGTTTCATATCAATATTATTGTTGGATCATTATTTATCTTTTCACATTGTATTATAAATTGTATTATTGTGACATTGATAACATGAAAGAAATGTATCTATTCTATTGTGTTCTATTCAAAATCACGTATTTTTAACGTTGTAAATGTACGAATTACGGTTGTTTTCAATAAAAATGTATTTACTGTACGTATTTTTAATCAACCTCGGTGAATTGCACATGACGGGTTCGATATTTATTTATAATTGTTCTGAGAAAATATCAACGATGCCACAATATTACATCGCCACGTTACACGTATTATAACGTTAAAACCAATGTTTAGAAATATAAATCATATTAATTAAATTGTACATGTACATTGAAAGTCACGTATTTTATTACTATATATATATAAAAGCTACAAGTTTAGACTCACTGATAGAAATAGAACGCATACTTTCCGATATGGTGGAAAAAATATATTAATATTGTTCTACGCGGATACGTTCCAAAGCAAAGAATCAAATATGAAAGGACCTGAATGTGGAAAATATAGAGTGATGAACGGCCTGCAAAAACTATAATATAGGTATGGAGGGAATATTTGTGCATTTTCAAGAGGTACACCTTGGACAATTTCCGCCTGAAGTAAAAAATGTTCGAAATTCAAGTAAACAAGATGGCCGTCATACAAATTTCAAAGTCTTCTGTCACGGAAACTATTAGAGATAGGTAGGAGGTGTTCGAAGGAACTGGTCAACACTGGTCAACAAAAATTCAAAAAAATTCAAGATGGCGAATGGTTAAAAAAAATTCAAGATGGCGAATTCAAAATGGCGGCCGAAGAAAAATTTGCATCGATCCGGCTGAAAATTGGCATTCGAGGGTCTTTAGGAGTTAAGGACTCCTAAAGACCCTCGCATCATAATTTGGGATCAAACATTTATTTTTGCCATTGTTTATTATGACTGCCATATAAGTGTTTTTTCGTTAAAAATAGCTGCCGAGAGAGACTTACTCTGATTCGGCTGAAAATTCGCCTTTAGGAGTACCGGATAATAATTTGCGATCAAAATGTATTTTTCGCCTTTTTTCAATGTGGTTATACAAATATTTTTAGCGGCAGATAAATATTTGCTCCAATTCGACTGAAAATCAGCATGTGGGGTCTGTATGAGTGTTTAGTAAAAATTTTCGGTCAAAATTTATTTGTCGCCATTTTTGAATGTGGCTGCCATACAAACATTTTTGGCGATAGATAAAAATTTCTTCCAATTCGACTGAAAATGGCATGGTTTCAATCATAATTTGGGGTAAAAATTTTGTTTCACCGTCATACACGTGTTCTTTTTTTTATGTAAATGGCTTTTGAAAAAATTTGCTTTGCGCCGGCTGAAAATAGGCACGACAAGATTTCTAGGATTGTCTGATAATAATTTGTGGTTAAAATATATTTTTGCTATTTTCAAATATGGCCGCCATTAAACAGCTATTTAAATTTTTTAAAACAACCTCATAAGTGCCGAGATTCGTGGAGGGCGAAGCCCGAAACGTTCGCTCGCCATCGTACGGAGGTAATATACAGAGGCGTAATAGATTACAATTGTTGTAATATAGTAACGCATACTTTCCGATGTAGTGAAAACGAGATACTTATAATAGCGTTGTTGTATCTCGGCCGTCTCTCTGTTAGATTCCTTTTTTTAGAAGCTATGCCAAAGAGAAATATTTAGGGGGAAAAAATTACAAACTTCTGTCGAATTTCCTGTACCATCAATACCAGAATAATGATAACTTGGAGAGCAATACCCAGAATACTCAGGCCCAAATCAACTTAGAAATGTTCGTTTCTTAAAATAGCTCAATCGGGAATCGAAGCTCCTTATCAAGCACCCATAGTACTAACTGCTGTGCCACCGAAGAGCATGAGCACGCCCCGTAATCTGAACCCGACCACGCGCCGCAGGCAGTAATTTATACTATAATAATGGTACTCAATTTTCTTATGGATACAACATAAGCGAAGACGCAAATAGAGCTATAAAATCTACAAAACAGACGTCTTCTAGCATACAACAATGTATTAATGTCATTATTTTAACTCTGTTAATATAGGTGCCGAGCTTATGTATCTGCATAATCGAATACAATAAGAAATAATTTACATAAATAATGTTAGACATTTTTTAAATACCGCCTTGGTTCGTACCTGGCTGTCGTTTCAATGCGTGATACATTACATCTTACGTATTTTGTACTGTGAATCGATTTTCTGCAGCCGTCTTTGTGTTTTACTAGCATTTCTATTAAATAAGCGCAACGTCTAGATTTGCTGGAATGCGCAGAGAATTCTGGTTGTATATGTATCAAACTGCGTCTAGACAATTGTCTGTCCATTCCACTTTGGTAATTTTTGCCTGTATGAGCGATATGTTATCTCTTTCTATCGCATTGAAATATTGAAACAGAATAAAATCAATCCGTCAAGACCGCCGCAAAAGCCCTGTAAGCCTAATCGATATGGCGGGAATGTGAACTAAACATTATATCGTATACATTTTGACAGTAATTTACTCCCCGCGCCTTCCCCTTCATCGCAACAAGCGCCACCGTTTTATATGTATGTGTTACTCCTCACAGTCGTAACGCCCCCATCTTATATCTACTTGTAATTTAGCTATGTTGTTAGGTAACAACTACACGTGCAATTGTACGCAAGTGCTTTTACAATACCGTGTTGTAGGCAAAGTAGAACGTCGTTCCTTTTCGAAACTAACCGTTTTTAATTATAAATAAAATCATTGTATCTGTGTAGTCCCATTCTTCTATTTATTTATAATTTAAATTCACCACATTTTGTTTTTAATAAAAAATTACAAATTACTGGCTATCCTACCTTTTTTGGCCGTATTATACTTGTATTACTGTCATTAACCACATTCAAAAATTACATATCTGTCTGTACAAATCAGCACCTATTTATTACTTGAACAGGCAGATACTAATGATTTCCATTTTATTGCAATTCTGACAGGTTAGTTTCGTCTCTTCTACATGCAAGTCGTCTAAACTCTAATTAAACTAATAACACTGTCGTCTTTACTTAATTTATTTGTTCTTGTCCAACAAAACATAAAAATACCAGACATGAAACCAGTTTTAGTTAGAAAGGCCTTCTGGACCCCCCAGCGTAAGATTCTGATTACAGCCCTGACCCTTATATCCAAAATCCTTGTACGCTTCTGGTAGCCTGGGAGTTCGAGCTCGTTTTTCATACAAATCTGCCCAAAACGCCGCGGAATGTCGCTAATAAACCGGTAAGTTAGACTGTTCTGCATTTTCTCAGAAAAATTAATAAATGAACAAATAATGCGCTTTTAATCGGAGTTCCAACTGATTTCTTACAACATCTCAAGATAAATTTTAAACTAAAAATATTGTGGTAATCCTTATTTTTAGTACCCTTCTAAATACTATATAGAGCCTGTGAGAGTCAGAATTGTTAAGGTACACCCACCATAACGAATCCTTACAAATTTAGTATAAAAAAATGTACCTAATTTGCACGATTTAGTACCTCTGTTTTAAAAACATTTCCATCAGAACGAAGTTATAGTAATATCAAAGGTACACCCGCCGTATTGACTATCCATATGAGAGAACGAGACTATTTACGTCATTTACATTTTTTTCGGATTAACACAAACCCACAAACTATCAAAGAAAGATTTTGGACAACGATACTATAGAGTCGCCTTGATGTGAATCGTATGTTTTAAAGGTTATTAAATGTTATTAATAACTAACAAAATATTATTTGATTCTTTTTATGGCATAGGGTTGTCTGTGAGAAGTCCGAAATGATATAATGAATTTTCATAATTGCGGGGAAGCGAACTGTGTCTCCCTTGTGCATTTTTGTGCGCCTGTTTTTTTTATGGGATCAAAAGCTAAAGGCACATTCACGTATTATGGTGCACACAAACAGTTCTTTGTACGCATTTTATATCGCACTAATACAAGGAATTATTTTATTAATTCCAATCACGGCCGTAAGCAGGTTTGCTGTATTTTTTTACCATTAAATTGTTTAAAAGTAAAAGGGATAACCATTATTTAAAGAAGTGCATTGCTCACTTATAACATTATGACTTTGTGGAACAGAATGAACATTTCGAAAAGTAAGTAAAAAGGTAAAGCACAATGGAAAAAGAAAATAAATTTATTTTGTTAATAAACAAACGTGGGATTGAAACGTGGGATGTAAGGGGGCACACACCATCACAGCTCTTATTGTCAACCTCACCTGCACGCGGTACATCCTGCAGTAACCGACGAGGCTCTGGCGACCGGTAGTAGGCGGTTTAGCCCTTCCCCACATTGGCGCTGTCAAATCTGCTGGCTACCGACGGGCAGCAGCGTCGGTAGTACAAAGGCAGCGCCCTGCGATCTCCAACCCGCATGCCCAGCGTGGAGATTATGGGCAATAACCCCCTTCATGGACGGCACAACCAATCGAAGGCCCCCAGTTCCCGGTCGCCCCGCTATTCCTGGTCACGGTAGCGGCCATGGTACCGGCGGGGTAGGGGGTGCTAAGAATCCCCGGGCTACCGCAGGCTACCACAAACAACTGACCCTGGCTACGTTTAACGGACGAACTCTTAGGCTTGACGAACACCTTGCAAAGTTGGAAGTGGAACTGGAGAACATTAGATGGCATGTTCTGGGGCTGTGTGAAGTCCGAAGAGAGGGAGAGGACACCATAACCCTAGACTCGGGCCATCTACTGTACTTCCGCGAGGGTGATCAAACATCCCAAGGTGGTATAGGATTCCTCGTCAACAGAGTCCTCTCTAACAACGTTGAAGAGATCTCCAGTGTGTCGAACAGGGTAGCGTACATGATCCTTCGGCTATCAAAAAGGTATAGCCTGAAGATCATTCAGGCCTACGCACCGACCTCGACACATTCGGATGACGATGTAGAAGATATGTACGAGGACATATCGAAAGCCTTACACAACACCACCAAGGCTCACTTCAACGTTGTTATGGGGGACTTTAACGCTAAAGTGGGATTCCCAAATCTTGACGAGTCTCGAGTCGGCCCGCATGGTTATGGAGTAAGGAATCACAGGGGGCAAACGCTAGTCAACTTCCTCGAGCACGAGGGGCTCTTCTTGATGAATTCGTTCTTCAAGAAGAAGCCTCAAAGGAAGTGGACTTGGCGAAGCCCCGACGCTGTGACTAAAAATGAGATCGATTTCATCCTGACGGACAAGAGACACATATTCAGAGATGTCTCAGTGATCAACAGGTTTAGCACCGGATCTGATCACCGACTTGTACGAGGCTCTCTGAATATCGATGTCAAACTTGAAAGAAGCCGCTTGATGAAGTCCACGCTCCGTCCTAATCCACTCCAGATCATGGCGGGCTCCGAGAAGTTCCATGAACTTCTCGAAGCGAGATTCGTCGAGCTGGAACCCACCGAGGACGTTGGCGAGGCCCTACAAAGCGTGGTTGGGACGCTGAGAAGCGAGGGCATCAAATTCTGTCATTTGCTGCGTACGGGAAAGAAGTCTAAACTCTCGGATGAGACTCTGCGACTTATGACGAAAAGACGCGATGACATCCAGGCCACTTCGTCAGAGAGGTCATACCTAAACAAGCAGATTGCGAGGATGGTACGGCGTGACCTTCGGAGTTCCCATACACGCCTCATTGAGGAGGCGATAGAGCGAAACCGAGGGTCCAAAGTATTCACTCAGCAGCTTGGAAGGAGCCACCTGACGAAGCTTACAACGCACGATGGCCTAACCGTTACGTCAAAGCCGCAGATACTCGCCGAGATAGAGGACTTCTATGGCCGTTTGTACGCTGTAAATGCTCCTCGGGTCCAGCGTGACAATCACGATTTGAGAGCCACCTTGACGCGCCACTATACCGACGACCTGCCAGAAATCAGTCAAGACGAGATCGTGTTGGCTCTAAAACAGCTTAAAAATGGAAAAGCCCCCGGTGAAGACGGAGTTACTTCGGAGCTTTTGAAGTCTGGAGGAGTTCCTATTATCCAGGAAATTCAGAAGCTCTTTAACTTGGTCATTCACTGCGGGAGAACTCCACGGGCGTGGAACAGGAGTATTGTAGTTCTCTTCTTTAAAAAGGGAGATAAAACTCTACTGAAAAACTACCGACCCATCTCACTCCTGAGTCACGTCTACAAGCTGTTTTCTAGAGTCATCACGAATCGCCTCGCAAGAAGACTCGACGAGTTTCAGCCACCGGAACAGGGCGGGTTTCGGGGAGGATATGGCACCATAGACCACATACACACAGTGAGGCAGATTATACAGAAGTCCGAAGAGTATAATCGGCCCCTGTGTTTAGCTTTCGTGGACTATGAGAAGGCCTTTGACTCTGTCGAAACCTGGGCTGTCCTGGAATCCTTACAGCGGTGCCAAGTGGACTATCGTTATATACAAGTGTTGAGATGTCTTTACCATGCTGCTACCATGAGTGTCCAAGTACAGGACCAGCAGTCTAAACCTATCCAATTACGCAGAGGGGTGAGACAGGGGGATGTCATATCCCCGAAACTGTTCACCGCTGCATTGGAGGATATGTTTAAGACGCTGGACTGGAAAAGGATGGGCATTAACATAAACGGCGAGTACATCTCACACTTGCGATTTGCAGATGACATAGTCCTAATGGCAGAATCGCTGGAGGAACTGGATCAGATGCTGAAATGCCTAGCATCCGCCTCGCGGCGGATTGGTCTCGGCATGAACTTTGATAAAACCAAAGTCATGATCAATGACCACATTGATCCGAGACCCATCTGCGTCAATGGCCACCTTCTTGAAGTTGTTTCTGAATACACTTACCTCGGGCAGATTCTGCAGTTAGGTAGAAATAACTTCGAGAAGGAGGCCAGGAGGAGGATTCAGCTTGGCTGGGCAGCGTTTGGGAAGCTACGTCGAGTCTTTTCGTCACCCATCCCGCAGAGCTTGAAAACAAAGGTTTTCAACCAGTGCGTCCTACCAGTTCTAACGTACGGAGCTGAGTCGTGGACACTCACGATACGGCTAGTCCACCAGTTTAAAGTCGCTCAGCGAGCTATGGAACGAGCTATGCTCGGAGTTTCTCTGAAAGATAAACTCCGTAATGAGGTTATCAGACAGAGAACCAAAGTGATCGACATAGCTCTTCGGATAAGCAAGCTGAAGTGGCAGCGGGCTGGACATATCTGCCGAAGAACCGACAACCGCTGGGGTAAACGAGTTCTTGAGTGGAGACCACGACTTGGCAAACGTAGTGTGGTTCGCCCTCCAGACAGATGGAGTGACGATCTGCGGAAGATTGCTGGCAAGAAATGGATGCGTCAAGCCGAGAACAGGGCGAAATGGCGTGCATTAGGGGAGGCCTATGTCCAGCAGTGGACTGCAATAGGCTGATGATGATGATGATGAAACAAACGTGAAAACTGGTGATAATTGTCCGCCAACAGAGAAATGAAAGCTTGCAGCCAAATAATTCAAATAAAGCATGTTCTAACCATTTTAAGGCGATTATTGAAAAACACAGCATTTCCTGTTGTAGTGGTAAAATTTAAAGTTACTCGTCAGTCATTATTTAAGCATATCGCACATAACAACTGCCAGTCCGAACAGTCTTACTAATGACAAAGTTTCTGATATGGAATCTATATTTGACCTCGAAAAATCACTTTTAAGTAAACACATAACAAAAATTAAATAAAAGATTATTTTACACTAACGTAAAATTTTATTCATCAGCATCATCTGCATGTATGTAGGCGTGAGGGAGCTTTTGTTAAGGCATCTGTTCTAATTCAATTCTTTGTTTACTTACAATTGCGATGCACTTTTGACTGACCTCATTCGTGGGAACCATTGGCCTCATTCGTGAAACCCTATATTTTTTAAAGTATTTTTTAATATATTATTTAGATCACAATTAGCAATCATCATCTTCTATATAAAGCAAATTACATAGATAGAAAAAAAACGTAGAACAAGTAATTCCACCGCCTTCAATGTTCATATGTATAATGTATAACACGTGTAATCTATAATGATCACACTCGCTACTGAAATAATTTATTTTTTGTATCAAGATAGAATCAAAGAAGAAGAAGAATGAATGAAGAAAGCACATATTTTTGAACATAATATTGCAATAAATATTCTTGTTATTTACGCGTGATACGATCACATTTGTCCCTTTGCTCGAAACAAACTTCAAACAATTTTTTAAGTATAACATCGTTGCAACAAAAGCTTTTGACGTCGCTCTTTGTGTTCAAGTCCAAAAATCAACCATTTCAGCTTCTAGTGGAAGCTGAATATGGTGAAATTTTTAGCCATTTAATTTTTGCAAGCAAAATTAAGCAGTATACAGCATAATTTTACTATGGACATTAAAGGTTTTAGTGCCGGATGCACCTATGACTGGATTCAATAAAACTGCCGATTATTTATACTAAGAAGATCTGGAGGCTGGTTTGTCTGGTAAGGTTGGCTGCTAGCTCTTCTTCGGGTTTTTCTATGTGTTTCGAGGTTAGGCTGTTTTTGGACTGTGTGTCTATTGGCGCCAGTGCGTCTTTTATAAGTGAGCGAGACTTGCTTTCCCGCCAAAAGTTTAACTCACCCCCTTCGTACTATTTATTCATGTTTCACATATTCTTTATTACAAATATTTTCTATATATTATACATAATGTCTTAAAACTAACATAAGTGGTATATAACGGCATTAGTTGTGCGCCCGCAGGCGATTTGTGCCGGGCGAGGTATTTATAGTATCCTACCCCCCGCTTCTTCGGGTGTATAAGTAGTCGACCTAGCTGCGCGTGTGCTCATCCGCGTGCGAGTCGGATCACGCAGGTATATTCTTTATTTTACTCATTATTTCAACTAAATACCTGTTTGATCCTTATTGGATTGGTTATATACACAACTTTATTTCTACCACTTAAGACTACTAGAACAAGTTGACGTAATACTTTGTACAACAAATAAACCTTAAACTATTTACACATAACTTGTACAACAACTACCACCACTACCACCTTTTTATTTCTCTTTTTATACTTCAGTGGTGTGTTGCTAATAATAAGAAATTTAAAACAATATAGATAAGCAATTGGCAATTTGACATTGCTTAATCTCAGTATGCTTTTTATGTAAATTAATAGGCAAATGAATAGACGAGCCACTTGGTGGGAGGTGGTTATCGTCGCGGACATTTGCAACATCATATGAGCTGCCTGTGCGTTGCCGGTTTCGGTTTTGAAAAGTAGGGGTGCTGGTGATATTACAGGCACATGGAGCTTGTCAACTTATGCAACAGGGTGACAGGAGCAGTGGCAGAGTCCCTCTGATTTTGCAGTCTAAAGCTTTACGGGTGTGTCGCTTGGTAAGCGACATACCCGTAAAGCTTTAGACCAGGCGCAAGACTTATTAGTGTCCTCCTTGGCTTCATAACAAAATTAAAATAACTAAACAAATTTCTTTATTTAATATATTGTGCGATAATGCTTCTGCTTAACAAGAAGCAAGTAGCTATAGGTACGACGTACGTATTGGGATTTGAAGGATGAAATTTAATTTGTTCATATTTACGGGATTTTTTTTTGTTATTTTTTACTGCCTATTTATTAGCTATACCCGGCATGGTTTGTAGTACCATTGAAAACGTGTGATGAAAATGTGTTGAGTTGAGAAATTGGCAACCTGCTCACAAAAGGTATCAAGTCTATATAGTAGTATACCTACTGGATTGGACCAACGTGGTAGATCATAGTCCACCTTAAACCTTTCCTTAGAAGAGATTCATGCCCAGTAGGGGGATGTAAGACTCTAAAAAGTTTTGCGGATAAATGGCCTTAACACTTACGTTCCTAAGGAGTTCCGCTTAACATACTAACATATATTCACTTTTATAATAGATTTAATCTATGATTCATGCCGTCACTGCCATTCGAGCACTCACCTCATATTTTTGTCTAATTTTCATCCCTACCAAGCAAGCCCTGCTCTTCTTGCTCTCTCTTACTGTTTACATGACGATGGTTGAAACGATAAACGCGTATCGATTATTCTAGACTTTAGCGCGCATGTCTAATGACCTAGAGCCAGTGTTTTAGTCTAGACACACATTCAATTCTTTATAAAATAATAATCGATGTGCGATTTCTATAGCACTTTTAAACAAATGTATTCTTACAGTTTAGAAATTAAATAAAAATAGAGGACTTATTGTCACAACAAAAGAATCTTCTTTGTGTGGTAACCGGTTCGAAGAGTTACTAATTATCTAATTAGTAACTTTTCGAACAAGTTGCCACAGTCTCCTTTCCACTATCGTATCGCCCACCAAAGATGTAGAGCACATCCTAACATCCTGGCACTGTAAGACCACGTGGGCGTTTTACGCTTGTTCCTTATTCTTCAATCTTCTTCCTGAAGTAGGGTAAACTGGGTACGGTTGAAACAAACGACGATTGAAACAGAGCAAATATCTTTCGAACCATATGAGATAAGGCGAGGGGTCCAAGGGGCGAAAAAAGCGGACAACAAGTCCCAACACGAGTCACATTGTTGTATCGCTCAACGCGTGTTGCAGTTGTTTATAGGAAGCCCTATTGTGTTTTGAAAATCAAAAGTAAGTATTTTTATTCGATGACTTCCAGTTATTATGATTATTATTGAAGTCTGACTATTGAGTTTATTGTTGTGTTTGAATAAAAGCTTGTAGAATAGGATAGTATGATTAGTTTTAATGTGTCATTATTGCCACCCAAACTAGAAACAGCCTTGTACCTGAAAGAGAGGTTGGGGACGGTTGAAACAACAAATTAATTTAATTTTCTTGTTTTCTAGATATCTTCCAGAGAAAAAAACACTTAAAGACTTCGAGGGCGCAATTCGACGAAACGAGGTAAAAAGACGCTTTCGAGAAAGTAAAGGCACGAAATTCGTTGTATGTTGCCGAGAAGCATGGAGTGAACCACTGTTCGCTTCTAAGATATATAAAAGCGAGGTGCATCTTGCATCTAGCGTCAAATAGACCAAATCCCGAAAATACAACAGAGCTAGAGCCTGTTCCTATAAGAAATACTGGCACATCTGATGATGAAAATACTCCACTATCGTCTTCTTTCTTAATTAATGAACCACCAGTAGAGACGGTGACTCAACAACAGGCTATCAATATTACATATTTATTTGAAGGTCCGGACACTTTGAATGCACCATCTAGACTTCCTAGCAGCGGTATCCATCAAACTTCGCCTAAGCCCTTCTATACGAGCTCAAACAATTCCTTCTGGCACTCCTTTTGTATTTATGCCGAAGACTGTACGACCATTACCAAAAGCTCCATGGAAAAAAGCAAACAGAAGGCTGAAAACCAGAAAGTCTACAATTCACACTGATACTCCAGAGAAAGAAGAAATAAGAAAGGACATACGAAAGCGACAGACAGAGTGACAGAGACATGAAAACAGATTGAAACCGACGCAAGCAAAGCAAATTCGGAAAAGATTGATGGAGAAAAAGTACTTAATAGAAATACCACAAAAGGGATAAACACCACTACACAACAGGAATGGAATTATCAGAAGGGAAAGTAGTACTGCCTTGTTGTTTGTTTGCGTTTTCAAAGAACAAACCCGGAGAAAAATGGATACATTGCACGAATTATAAACTGTGTCATAGAATAAGTAATCAGTCACGAATATTTTAAGTTGTGTGTAAAGGCTGACTAAAATATGATTAATTTAATAGTATCTGTAATACATTGGAGACAGTCAAACAGCGCTATAATAATTAATAAACGTGGTATACTTCGTATTATTTGCTTGAGTTTCAATCGACCCCACTCACTGTTTCAATTTTCTTCTTTTTTTCAAATTTCAATTCAATTTCAATTGGACTTTTTGTTTAAATTTGATCTTGTACTAAAAATAACACATAGGGTGCCAAATTATCACAGTCCATTGATTGATTTCTATCACGCTCTTGTTAATAATATAAGTTCATCAATGATCGGCTCAAAAATGGTAATACTACGGACTATACAAGCGAAATTGTTTCAACCGTACCCAGTCTATTTCCTTTGCGCTATGACATGGAGTTCTTTAAATAGGTATCGACTGGGCTCTCAAAGGCCGACAACGCATAGGCAGCTCATATGATGTTGCAAATGTCCATAGGCGACAATAACCACCTCCCACCAAGTGGCTCGTCTACTCGTTTGCCTACTAATGTACATAAAAAAGATGTGAGGTCTGTGCATGGAAGCATACTGAGATTAAGCATTGTCAAATTGCCCATTGCTTACCTACATTGTTTTAAATTTCTTATTATTATCAACACAACACTGAAATATAAAAAGAGAAATAAGAATGTGGTAGTGGTGGTAGTAAACAAAAAAGTAAGTAATTAAATAGTGGGTTTTTGAATAGGTTTGCCTTACTTTGAAATCATATGCTCTCACACGTTTGAATTGAATATATGTATTGGGTTTGATATGTAATAAAAATTTAATTCAATTTTAATTTAATTCAGGTTCACCGAAAAGTTTTGCACATAATGTTCATATTATGAACAATATTACCGGTGCTAATTCTCGCAATTTTATGCTATTATGTTCGCTGCAACAGACGTACAACTTTTTTATGATGGTTTATGATACCATAGGTCGTCGGGACATACAAGTTGTGCGCATGGTGGCAAGCGACACATCTATCCAGTTCAGTCCCGTTGCAGTGCCGTTAAAAGCTTTATATCGCAAAGGTCTGAGGAATAATTCTACTGGCCCGTCATCCTGATACACAAGATGAAAAGCCTCATGTGCCCGTAATTTCATCAACACCCTTACCCTGCAAAACCAAAACGCAGTAATACTCACATTACTGCTTGGCGGTAGAAACAGGTAAGGTGGCAGCACTTTTCTGGACGAACTCTTTCACACTACTACTCCTAATCGTTTAATATTCAAACAATAGTATCTAATATAGTGGTTCATATGGTATAAAGCAATGGCATTATACTTGTATAAAACATTTGCAAAAAGCAAAATAAGTGTAAGACGCTTTAAAGATAGATACGTAAATTTTATTTCAAATGTAATTTCCTTAACGATGAATTTACATTTCTGGAAATACGATAACTTTAAAAAAGAATCTGAAATAGGTCGTAATTAGTAGCAAGATATTATAAATTTATCCTGGCCCGAATATCACCTAACGATTGTGTATGTACACACAAAGGCAAAATACGGAGTGGCATCATCAGTAGGTAACACCAAAGCCTAGGATCTACAGAATAGAAAGTACAGTCAACAGCATTTTTTTATGTACAGGTAAATGTATTACGCATACCCCGCCGCGGACGATGACATGGCGGGCTACTGTGGGACTCTCATCCGTGGACCCACCCGGCGAGAAAAGCTCGCCCGATAGATCCTCGGAGGCCTACCCGCTACAAACCTGTGTATGCACCCTCTCTCATGGGTGCCGGTTCGTGGGATCCCGCTAATATTCATTACTCGCAAATGTAATAGTGTACCTAAGGTGTTTTAAGAATTTCATTTTCATTTTTTTAATTTATATTTGAATTTTAAGAATTTTTTTTACGAGGGAAAAATATTTATTTTAATTTTTATTCACAAGGCAGCCATTGACTACCCCTGACCTTTAAAATGCCTCATTAACAGAAATGGTCAAATCTATCATGCAACATTCAAAATCGGTCAAATCCATCAAATTCACTAGATAACTCTATATTTTAGACCATTTATGTATGGGACTAGAGCTGGTTTTTACGTAGGAGTAGAGGAAATGGTTGTAATGTAGCCCCCTACTTTGGTTTATTGGTTTCATTTAAAAAATACTTGACGAAGAAATTATATATACACGTTATGGTGATCTTTATTAATTTACCTATGCATACTTTACAATGGAATAAATAAAATAACCACAGGATAATAAAAAATATAGGTATTTAAAAAATAATCAAATTTGGCAACTCGAAATCAAGAGAGGGTTATATGGCACCCGGGGGGTCATATTAAATGTATTGACCTTAATAAAAAATCTATCGGCAAAAATCGGAGATGTAATATTCGCCTTCAGGACCTGCACACGCTGTATGAGCCCATAAGTTGCAACTCTGACATTGAATCCACTCCTCTCCACGTCTGTCGTCAGAATACTTGGTATAGAATATGCTATTTGTATCTAAGCCTATATAATATCTAAGGATACCTGAATCCTATTTGGGTAGATGTCGTTTTCATATTCAGAGTCCGTTGTATAACAGCTACACTTTCAGACTACTCCTGAGTGTGACGTCTCTCTGGCGTCTATTAGCCCTGCAGCCACTAGCCCCTCCAACTTGACTATCGAGATCGCGTCCCCATCCACGTCCGTCCGCCAATTGATAGGC
>NW_020653200.1:15810054-15812328 GCF_003589595.1 Hyposmocoma kahamanoa | reverse complement strand
ATGGCCTTTATCCTCACCGCTTCAATTGCCTATCGAGATCGCGTCCCGATCCCCGTCTTTTCTTTTTTTGATGGTGAAGATAACACACTGCGTCGAAGCATCTGGAAATCCAAAATAAAAATCTAATTATATATTATATAGGTCATACATGTTATATGACGCCCGGGGCCATAATACAAACAACGTGAGGGGACCAAATTACAAAAAAACACAAAATATATTTTGTATAATTACCATCAAAATCCGGTAGATGAACATTTAGTTCACTGAATGTCCAAACCTTCAAACCGGTAACTCACTTTTTCCATAAAAACAGAATAAAAATATTTCAAAGTTGCAGGTTTCTACTTGTTTGAATAGCTGACAAACGAAGCGCCATCTTACGAATTTCGTGGATTTTCTATCAAAACTATCACAGAAGCTTTATATTGCGCCAAATATATACTAGACAGCGCTTATCTAAATAACAAATTTTGAAAGGGGCAATATACCTGCGGGGGCCACATTACCACCTTTTCATCTAATCTTATACCTCGTCTGAATTGCAAGCCCAAAGCGTACTTTGAACGGGGGCTGTCATATTCAAAAACCAGTTTTTGTCCTGTACTGAAAAAAAGTGAACAGTGGATTTGGCCAATTTTGAAACCAACCACTAATAGCAGCCGCCATGTTGAAGTGCAGCACATGTTTGCCATCGTAATGAAAGGATTGCCCAATCAACGTACGTACTCGCCGATTGTTGTCCAGGGTGCGCCAGACATACTGAGGACATCAATAGTACGCCATTGCAAAGACTTCGTGCAAAAAAACTTTTTCAATTAATGTTTACGAAAAACACCGTAGGTACCACCGGATAAACCTGCTTTGTTAGGAAATTAAGCCAACTAAAAAAAATATAGTCAGCTAATTTTTATTTTCATCACACTTGCTCGTAACAGTGTCATAATAAGCAGGCAATGACTTATATTACGCCCAAGGGCTTTTTCATTACATTACCGCCTTTTGGCAGAAAAGGATATATTTTTTAATTTAAGTGCAATAAAAAAATTAAATGTATGTATGTATTTGAAATGTATCATGAGCTTTTCGGTGAAGGAAAAACATCGTGATTCCATCGCTGCACTAGGTTCCTTCGCGTTTGGATACCACTTTCCACTTAACATCAGGTGGAGTGGAGTCATTTGCCTGTCAGGTATAAAAAAAAAAAAAAAAAAAAAAAAAAAAAAAAAAAAAAAAAACCTGCACGTTGAAGAAGATTCACAACCCTCAGGAAACCTGTGAAATCCTCAGCCCGCATTGGGCCAGTGTGGCGGACTATGGCCTAAACCCTCTTCTGACACCCGTGCCCAGCAGTGGGACATATAAATGGGTTGATGGGATGGCGCTCTAGGTACTTCTCAACGTCAAAATTAAGCAAAAAGTTTTTATGCTCGAAAAATCTGAATGTCTTTCCCATAAAGTATAGAAAAAGTAAACATTTGCAATTGAACTATATTTTTACTAAACGTATAAATTCAAATTTCTGCAGTATTTTTGTGTTATGAAATTATTTATTTTATAACTAACATATCATGGCTGCACGCGCTTTTGCCTTTTACAACATTTTAGTTCAAGTTGTAATCTAATAACTAAGGAAGAATATCGGGCCATCTGTTTATAAGAGAAAAAAAACAATGTTTTTAATTTTCCTGCATTATCTTTGTTACCATTTCCTCGCAAATATGATGAAAAACATTGTATGTAACACGGGCGGAGGGAAGGAAATTACGAACCTCGACTCCGAAAGCCCTGTCTTCGACTGCGGGCTTCTAATAATCTCGTTTGTAATTCCTTATTTACCGCTCTTAATACACAATGTTCTATTTCAAATTAGACCTAAAACGAACTTTACTTTATTTTAGGATAATAACAAATTCCCCGCTAAATGTGTGCTAAATGCCGGTGTGTATTTGCAATATGGCTTTAAAACAAAAGAAGTGTTGACATGGATGAAGTATTTACAAAACATTGATTCACATGGTCACAGTCACAGTATTGAAATGACTATATGAAACAATAAGTAATAGGAAAATTGTGGATCTAAAAGCAGCTTGTCGGTAAGTCTATTGTGTATTAGAAATTATTTAACTTTTAATTGATTGATTAGATATTACCCACCAGCAACCGTATTTACGCAAACATTCGATTACACGGTGAAGTGACAAAAATTTGGAATATAATATAATAATAATAATATGGACGAGAGGGCGCTACTGTGCGGGTGTTAACATCAGC
>NW_020653200.1:15796334-15809954 GCF_003589595.1 Hyposmocoma kahamanoa | reverse complement strand
TAATAATATGGACGAGAGGGCGCTACTGTGCGGGTGTTAACATCAGCTCCGTAATTAAAAAATATTTTTAAAAAGAGTTCAAAGTGATATTGCACATACAAGCTAAAACCAAGTAGAGTTACTCACAAATAACCGGGTTTATCTTTATCTCCGACATTAACGCGAAGTTCTAGAAATAAACTCGAAAAAAGTGATTTGACGGTTCTCTGAACAAACGCTTTTAAAAATAAGCACATTCCTTGAAAAAGCAGTGATACCAATACTGGATTGCATATTTTGTCTACTATACTTAATGTTCATTGAACACTGTGAGTACCTAAGAAGATATTATAAATACTGATAATTGATATTAGATTTTTCAACAGTTTAATTTCTAATTTTACCTCATTGACTTACAAATAAATGGACGTCGGGTCCGCGCTAAAAAGTGTTCAAACTTACAGGGCGTTAAAATCGTACACAGAGCGTCAATCACGCTTTAGTCTTCGTTTGTTCGACTGACAGCGCGCTTGTCAACGAAACCGTATTGTGTAGTAAAACCTTGTACAAATTACTCAACTTAAGTGAAAAAACAGGGTAGTATATCATATTTTAAACACAAGCGTTTGAAATATTTAGAACAAAAATTTCATAGAGTCGCTTTGATGCTAATGTTATTATTAAAATATTTTTTAATACATGTTACTAATACTTTCAAATATTGTTGTACTCTTTCTACGGCTCGGGGTTACGAATCAGAAGACCGAAAATACATTTGCCCGAAATAACGTTTGCATGAATTTCCATAATCCCGAAAATATTTTTTTCGGTTTTTCGAGAGAAATGTGTGTATGGCCTACATTTATTTCTCTCGTGAGTTTGGGTGTAATTTGTGGTTGTCTATATGTGTATCCATGGCACCCGCGACACAGGGTTTCCCTAATTCGGGGCAATGTTGAGTGTGTGCGTTATTATAATTATTATTATTAATTAGTTTGCGTTTATTAAGTGTTTATTTTGGAAAGCGTTTCTCTTGCGCAATCAATATCGCGTATTTTAATTTTGTAATTATCTCACAACGTCAAATACCCTACTACCGTCATAGACGTACTTTTTCATGCACAAGAAACATTTGCAAGAACTATGAGCAGTACGATTATGCCTGTTGACGGAATCTACTGTCGTCAGTGATAAACCGTAATAATTATATTCAATGAATGTAAGCACTACGGCATATAGAAAAGTGGTGACGTTTTTGAGCGCAGTATAATTTCAGTACTATGCACGAACGGGTTAAGAAAATGGTAAGAAAAGAAAGGAAACCAGAGCTGATGCAAGCTTGATAAAAGACCATAATATTAAAGCTTTGGTATGTGATTACATCAATGAGTGAACAAAAACACTGCATAATAATACAAATAGTAATAACCTTGATAGCCTAACGGTTTGCACTGTGGGCACTGGATGAGAAGTTCCCGGGTTCGATACCGGTAGGATCAATTTAACAAATTAACTTTTCTAAACGGTTCTGGTCTTAGTATTCTATTGTAAGACAATCACCTGGTTTGAAACTAGGGCACTCTCTGCACATACTCCCTATGAGTATCAGAGCAACAGAATCCCAGAGCAGAACCAATTTACAAAAGTTCATTTCCCAAATTGGTTCTACTGGGAATCGAACCTGGGACCAAGAACGATGGAGTTTATTCCGGGGCATAACTCAGAACACTCAGACCAAACCAACTTTCGAAAAGTTCACATTTAGTTTTATAGTTGATTGAGCTGATTTTTTACGGTTTTTAAAAAAAATCTCGAATAACTCGAGAAATCGGGTACGAGAATTCTCGAAACTCAAGAAAAAAAGTCAGACACCCTACCTCGTAATAAATGGCATTGTATAAAATTCAACATTTACGTATAAAATTTATTTATAAATAATAAAGGCTACTACTCCATTATACCTGTGTTCAAGTAGTTTTCACTAGAAGCTACATATGGTGCATTTTGGTAAGTTTCCAGCAGAAGCTGTATATGGTGTTTCTTGCGCCTTTCAATTATTGCAAACAAAATTAGGCAGTACTGCAATGACATTACAATTTAAATTCAACGTTTTAGCTTTTTATATTCCTTTACATGTCACTACGTGTAAATACGTTGACTTGGGACATATTTTTCGTGGTTTTTGTATTCTACCGTCGTCTATTTATTTGTAAGTCAATGTTTTACCTCCTATAAATACGAAGAAACTAGCGCCATCTAGCGTTGAATATATAAAGCCACATACTAAATTCTATTGTGTTTAAGGTTCTACTACTGACCGACAGGTGTCATTATACTGAAATACAAAAAAAATATTGAACTATATCGACCGAAATGGCGTTGAAATGTGCAAAATGCCTCAAGACAGTTATAGGACGAGAACGTCTAATCTGTACATGCCGTAAAATTAAATGATTTGAACTGCGCTCAAGTTTCAGTGCAGAGATTCTACAATATATTAACACCAGAAAGAAAAAGCAGTGGAAGTGCCCTTTTTGCCATAATAAAACCCTTATAACTGAGAATGAGTGACGGCAACTTCCTGAAATAGCTAACATTACAATAAGAACAAACAAGAACAAAAAACTGAACCACTGAACGAATCATCTCCTTCAATTAATTCAAGCATATTTGGGGATACTTTACAAAATTCTCCTGTCACCCCCGCAATAGAAAAGGAAGAGACACTAACACTATCCAACATCCAAAAATTACTACAGGCGAACAACAAATCCGTAATTTCAGAATTAAAAAATATAATACAAAATGATATAGATGAAAGTTTTGGCCGAACGAAACGAAACCAAATTACTGCGACAAGCAACTTAGATACAACTTATATGGACTCATAGAGAACCAATGGGAAACTGAAGAAGAAACTCATGATCGTGTAATTTATGCCATACAAGATATTCTGAACGTTGATCTCACAGGCTATATTGAAAACATCTCACGCATATGAATGAAAGGCCATAAAAGACCAGTCCGCATAGAACTCATTTCAAAAAGAATAGGCAAATACATATTGACAAACGCAAGTTATTTTAAAAATACGGGTCTTGCGGTCCTGAATTTCTAGATGAACAATCTCTACGTGAGCGACATCTACTTCGCGCCGCTCTATTATCTGCCCGCAGAAATGGTAAACGTGCAGTGATCCATAACAATAAACTTGAAATAAACGGAAGGGAAATGGATATACAACAATTACAAACCACAAAACATAAAATTCCACGTTCAGAAGCATTCACCGAACAAACTAATAGACCAACCCCACCTAGCCAACCTTCCCAACCAGATGTCAGACCACAACATCGCCGCCAAGAGAGAAAACCGAAAAATTCAGAATAATAATAATAAACAACATTTGCCAGAACACGATCCATCCTAACACAACTTTCGAGACTTTTAACTTTATTTACCAGAATATCCGCAGCTTACTTCTGAAAACACACCACTGGAAGATCTTTTAGATGAGAAATCAGAGACGAGCGCCATATGCATCACTGAAACGTGGCTTAATAAACAAAAAGTTAAGTACTTATAAATTACGACGTCATACTGCACAGAAATACGGGAAGGAGGAGGGGTGTGCATTCTTTTGAAAAATTTTATTGAAAGTAAAGAACATGAATACATTAAAATTTATCCTTAGAATCGGTTTTTGAAATTTGCGGAATAGAGATACCCAACATTAATGTATTACTGATAGTATTGTATTGGCCGAACAGTAATAGTGATAGAAACACTTCATAAAACTTAGTACGTTATTGCAAATATTAGATACAAAAGATAAAACTAAATCTATAATTTTAGGCGGAGATTTGTTTTTACCAAAAACCAATATGAAAAGGAAAGGAAAAAGACAACTTTCAAACCTAATGCTATCATCAAACTTTAAACAAATCGTAGAAGATCCAACTCGAGTTACAGACACTACATCACCTGTATAGACTTAATATTTTCAAACTTAAAAAACCAGTCCTTAGAAACATCCGTCCAATAAGAAGAAGAAGAAGAAGAAGAAGAAGAAGAAGGCATTTTCTTATCATTGCAGGTAACTTCACCGGACTTAAAATATCTTATTATAGAAAAAAAACTATTTAGCGAAAAAAACAAGGAAAGCTTCAAAAATGTATTGCAATTAATTAACTGGTATGACATTATAAAGCCCGATAAAAATATAAACGAAAATTATAATGCTTTTCAAGAAACTTTAAAATTAATCCTAGACAAGTACATACTAAGAAAACCTATAAATATACATCAAAAACGAAAGCTTTCTTGGTTAACAAAAGGAATTAAACCATCGTGTAGAAACAAGAAACTACAAAAAATATTTATATCTAAAAGTAATAACTTTGAAAAATTTTGAATTCTAATAGTAAAATATATGAAAAAATATTAAAAAAGACAGTTCATAAAACAAAAAAAAAAAAACAAAAAATATAACAAAGTTCAACCAATCTAATAATAAAATGAAAACAATGTGGCACATAATAAATAATGAAATAAATAACAATTCATGCGTTTCAAAAAAGCAAACAATTATCTCTAACACCTTTAACAAACACTTTGCTCAGGTAGGAAACGAAGCCAAATCTATAAAAAATGTTAAGAAATCTAGACCAGCAAATACTGTCCACCATGTCGAAAACTCACTCCATCTGCAATCCATAGAACCTTGCGAAGTGAAGTATATAATAAAGAACCTAAAATACAAAAATAGTTATGGCATTGTCGAAACCCCCCCAATCTTGATTAAAAATGCGCTGAAAACCTAACTATACCTTATACACTACTAATAAACCAATCTTTCCTAGAGGACTGCTATTCAGATGCCTTAAAAACATCAATTGTCAGACCAATATTTAAAAAAGGTTGTAAAATAGATTATATATATATATATATATATATATATATATATATTAGATGTAAAATAGATAGAAGGATGTAAAATAGAACAATTATCGACCCACCTCGTTATTACCGACATCATAAAAAATTTTCCAATCTGCAATGTGTAAAAAATTGTACTCATTCTATGAAAATTATAAAATATTTAACGAAAATCAACACGGGTTTCGAAAACACCATTCTACTATCCTTGCTGTATACAAATACACCCAACAAATACTAAATACACTCAACAAAAGAAAATATGCCGTAGGTCTCTTGCTTGATATGAGCAAAGCTTAAGAGCGTGTGAAATACAACATAATTGCTAAACAAACTCTACGACACAGGCATAAGAGGCATCCCTCATAAATGGATGTCCTCTTATCTTTCAAAACGCGAACAGTACGTAGAAATGGAATATGTAGATTATAAAACAGGTAAAATTAATTATGTATTATCAAATAAAACTGACATTCATAACTCTATCCCACAGGGTACTGTCCTCGGCCGTACTCTATTTCTTGCTTACATAAATGATCTCCCTAAAACTATAAACGAACACTGCACTCTCTTTGCAGATGACATAAGTATCATATTTTCATGTACTAATACTCAGGAAATTAAAAACAAACTAGACCCGACATTACACACAATAGTAAACTGGCTTGATGAACACAATTTCCAATTAAACATTAGTAAAACCAAAATAACAGAATTCCGACCATCACAAAAAGACATCTAAATTTACAGTACACCTACAACAATAGTCAAATAGTTACAGAAAATGTAGCAACCCTATTAGG
The DNA here is from genome assembly GCF_003589595.1 of Hyposmocoma kahamanoa. NCBI lineage: Eukaryota > Metazoa > Arthropoda > Insecta > Lepidoptera > Cosmopterigidae > Hyposmocoma > Hyposmocoma kahamanoa. The sequence goes on along the minus strand of NW_020653200.1, from coordinate 15,804,234 downwards.
AATAGACATCGACACCAACATTAACTGGAAATCCCACATCTATAAATAAACGAAGCAACTTTCTTATCTAATTTTCGCTTTAACACTTCTAAAAAAAACTACTGACTTTAAAACCGTCTTTGCAGCTTATTACGCGTTCGTTCATTCATAACTCACTTACGAAATAGTAAAGTGGGGAAATTGCACCATAGTACAGGAAAGAATATTAGCTAATATCAAACAGACCGATTCGTGTAATGTAAACCATATTTCATTAAACATAAAATATTAACATTGACCTCGATATACATTCTTGAATGCTGTGAATTCGTCAAAAAGCATATGCACTTATAATGTCCAAATTTAACAATAAAAAGAAATAATACAAACTTACATAAATTAGAACTTCCCGCAACTACACTCAGCCTGTACAGATCTGGCCCACATTCAATGGCAATTCAAATTTATAATAGCATACCAAATGAAATAAAAAAACCAAGAAAAATTATCGACATTTATTGCCCATCTGAAAAAGTACCTGTTCAACAACATACGCATTTTATAAATTAGATGAAATATTTAATAAAAGTTCCTAGTCATTAAATAGATTAGGTCATAAATAATAAATACTTAAATGTTATTTAATTTCATGTCATTACAAAATAGTTATTATTAATAATTTGTAGTTTGTAGGTTTGTTTGTACATTTATATTTGTAATTAATAACTTGTAGTGCTCTCCTGAATTGCGGCGCCCTGTCAGCGTCACATGTGTTTTGTTGTGATTACTGATTTATATTTTATAACATCTTATGTGAAACCATGTGGCAAGCAATAAAGATATGAATATGAATATGAATAATAACGCTCATACTAAAAGTAAGGGAAATGTACAACCCATGATAGAAATAAATTTTAAACCATACAAAAATTTCTCCCGGCCCGAGAATCCAACCCGGGACCTCTGCGTGGCAGTCCAGCTCGGTAACCGTTCGGCCACAGAGTTAGTTAGTAATAAACTGACTCACTCTTTCGCCAAGGTACTCTCGGATGAGATTGAGTGGTTGAGGCTTCAGAACGTTCTCGCTGCCAACCCAAGTCTCGAACAGGGCCTGCAATGTGAAGTTTTTTAAATAAAAGCTAGGAGGTAAACGAGCAAACGAACCACTTGATGGAGGGTGGTCAATGTCACCCATGGTATTTATCTGCAACATCAGAGCTGATTCGCTTTTTACAATTACACCATAGTATTGAACATTGCAATACTATGATGTAATTTTATTATGATATCTAAAAAAATTACGCGGGATCTACTCTCGACATGACGTAATGGGAGCTTAAACAAAGGAACACAAAATGGCTGCTTATTTTCTATGGGGATTTTTTATTAAGTATTTTTATAGGAACACAAAGAAATTATGCAAATAAATACCTAGTCAGGTCATAAATTCTGTCACATGTTTAATATAAAATAATTGAAACAAGTTTGTTCATTATGTATCCATTTATATACCAAAATGAACTTAACAAAACATAGATTCCTATGACACTAAAGTTTATTCAAAATGACCTCCGTGATTTTGAATACAGGCTTTCAATCTGCGCGGCCAGTTGTCTATCGCAGCACGAACGAGGTCCATGTCAATATCAGCGGCTGCCTTAATCAAGGATGTCTTGAGTGACTCCAAATTGAGATGAGGCTTTGAGCACGCCTTTTCCTCCAAGTGTTGCCATATCTTGTAATCTAACGGATTCAAATCTGGACTGGAGGAGGGCCAGTCTTCGTGCCAGATGAAGTCGATTTCACGCGCCGCCAGCCAGTCTTGTGTGCTCTTCGCTCTATGAGCTGGCGCCGAATCTTGTTGGAATACCCAGTGCCTGTTATTGAACATGGTATGAGAAACAGGTTCCACAAGGTTCGTCAGGACTGTATTTTGATACACAACTGCATTCGTTTTTACACCTTTCTCACAAAAATGTACCTCTGTTAAGCCCCAATAAGAAACTCCCAACCATACCATGAGCGAGGATGGAAAATGACCTCGTTGGACACGCGGAATACGGTTGCTCGCTTCTTCACTACTGTGTGCGTACACCTTATCATTTTGTTTGTTGTAGCTCTCTTCTACGGTAAAAATTTTTTCATCTGAAAAAAGAATTTCCCGATATTTTTCAGCTTCAACCATTGGCTTCAACAAAGCGCGGCATCTCTTCAGTCTCAGGTCCATTAGACGAGCATTCAAACGATGTCCTGTTTTTCTTCGATATGCCCGAAGCCCTAAGTCTTCATTTAACACCCTTTTCACCGTGGTTCTGCTTAACCCCATCTGAAGGGCCAACAGTTTCTGCTTACGTTTGGGATTTCTTTGAATTGGCGCCTTCACAGCTTTTATCACTGCTGGAGTCCTAACAGACCGAGGGCGACCACTTCTTGACCTGTCATCTACACTAGAGTCTTCATTGTATCGTTTGATGGTACGATAAACGAATCTTTTGGTTATATTCAAATTTTTCAGTATGTCAAAAATTTGAATTGGCGCGTAACCGCAACGATATAACGCAATAACTGCAACACGGTCTTCTTTAAGCGTCCACTCCATATTTAAAAATGAGTAAAATTCTAAACAGTGTACATCTTACTACATAAAACTCGCCTGTCCGCTCGTTTCATAAACTCTCTCATATAAACTACTAGCACATTATACTACTACGTACAACCAAGTGTTATGATAAAGGTATTACATTTACTGGCAACTACATAGATTAGTTAACATATTTAAGCCACCGAAAATAGATTCCACTGACATTAGATACACCAATGTCAGAAAATATCAGACGACACCGTGATACAATCATAGAACTGTAATAACGACTTTTTCTATATGTCGGAACCGTCATGGTTTAGAACTGAATCTTCAATGTCGGAACCGTCATGGTTTAGAACTGAATCTTCAGGCATCGTTTGGGCAGATTTAGGGATCGTGCAATGCGTTTAATAATAACACTGTATATACAAATATTATTTATTGCACACTGGGACAAATACAAAATAATACAAAAAATATAAAGACAGGTACAACAGGCGGCCTTATTGCTACATAGCAATCTCTTTCAGGCACCCTTCGGGTTACCGGGAAAACTTTGAGATAGATAGCGGTAATTGAGGGCGCAACAGAATACATATTAAATACACATTGCACATTCCTACACAAATGAAAAAAGAAAAATAATAAATTAAAAAAAAAATATTTAAAACACATAACCATAAAAAAAATACATATATGTATTTTATTCACTTTCAAATCGAAGAACTATTTGTACTTTCTATTAATTTTAACGATCAAAATGGGCACATAAGCGAAACGGAGGATAGTTCCTTGAAGACGACTACACTGCATGGCGAGTCGATCGAAACGTGTGTCCGATCATGCCTGCTAACAATCTCACGACTCTGTCGTAGCGCAGGAAACGTAGTTGGGCGGACTATACCGCTAGGAGGTGCACTTGCGTTCCGTTTATTGTCCATACTCATTACTGTATCCGACACGGCCATTCTGCGCGACTCACGTCCTCGTGTGTTAATCTGAAATATAGAAGAACAGCACAGAACCCGCACAGCGAATCCCATTTCCAACAACTTTGTATTGCATTCGGAAACAAAATAAGAATGTTGAAATAGATTCAACACGCCTATTTCATTAACACCGATGATCTTAACTCATTCACTTAAATCGAATAGCAGCCATAGCTTATTAGTGCCAATCTAACCGGTGAGTCAATCCTCGACTCTATGATCTTAGTTACCAGGCGAGATAGACTGTATCACCCAGATCTTCCGTCCACCGCGCACTCACGGACTACTCAATGCGCAGACACCGACTTCTACTAGGCTACGGCAACGATAATCTTGCACAGTCTCTGGCCTAACGAATCGAGAACCTGTATATGTCATTAACAAGACGCTACTTCAACTTCTTATCTCCCCTTCATTCCCTATCTCAATAGGCACTTGGCCCTCAGGCATCTTCCTAATACGATCATTCTATTGAAATTCCTTATTTTGTGCAGACAAGAACTATTGAATTTTCGATATTTGATTTGTTTTTTGTATTTCCTTCAGGGTTGTTCGGGTTAATTTCAGGTTCTAATAAGGATAGACGATACGGCAGGCCGCAGCATTTGCTCCCTTATTAAAACACCTCCTCTACCTATATTTCAAAGTTATTTAAAATAGAAACATTTTCTTCTAATAAAACAAAACAAACATATCTGACGCAGAAAATGGTGACATACATCATTAAATAAAACCAAAAAAATGTTTAACCAAGAAGATTTCGCGACATTCTCCCGCCGTTGCAGGTGAAGGGTTAATTATACAATTATACATCATGTAAGTTTAGTTCAATTTTTGTGTTATTAAGTGGTAGTTGCCACTTAATAACACAAAAACTGAACTAAATTTACAGTTACAAATTTAATCTGTGCGAGATCCTGATGGGTCGCCCAGCACGTGAGACTCTTTCAGATTTGAAAGATTCCTGTGAAGACTGTCCAGGACCCGTGACTGCAGGGGTAACCACCGCTTGCCCACCTGATGCTGAGGAGATCTCTAGTGGAAACAGTCTCTGAATTGGTCTAACAAACTGGCCGTTTGCCGTTTTTACATGGACAACGCGTACGATTCCATCAACCCCCTTGTAGGTCTCTAAGATTGACCCCAAACGCCAATTGATCCTTTTTTTATTATCAGACCCAATTAATACAACGTCTCCCTTATTGATTTTTGCACCCTTTTTAATATTACGTTTTCCAACTATAGCCGAAACATATTCATTTCTCAAAAGAGTTTTCAAATCATTAACGAGTTTTTGAATATACCGCCATCTAACAGTTTTTCAGAATTTCAATCAGCAAAATTGTTCCTAATTGTATAAACATCCCTGGTGTAAGCAGTTTCAAAATTTCAGTATTACCAGATGCGTAAGCTATTGAACGTGAATTAACAACCACCTCTGATTCGCATAAAACAGTCTACGGGTCGTATTCCAGAACTCTACTCAATGCTCAAGTCAGGATTTGAGTATGACTTAAAGCACTAGGAATCATACTCAAATCCTTCCCATTAGGGTCGAATTTCCAGTGCTTGAAATCATACTCAAGTTCTGACTAGAGCATTGAGTAGAGTTCTGAAATACGACTCTAAATTTCCATACCCAACGTACGATGCAAATATTTTTTACAAGCATCATGCGGTCCCAAAATACTCCTCACCATGGCGCTTGAGGAGGTATAAAGCGCCATTCAATCCAATTTACATCGTTTAAAATATTATTGGCCTCTCGAAAGTTTATGCCGTTATCACTGATAATTATTCTTACGTTCCCTCTCCTAGCCACAAACCTCTTTAATGCCAGTGTAAATGAAAAACCCTATAAGTCGCGCACATGAACAAAACCACCCAGCACTTCTCCCCTGTACGAAGGTACAGGGGACCAGTCAAACCTCACTACCTCAAACGCTCTGCTACAATTTACTCAGTCTAATGGCAGCGGAGGGGGCGGTGCATTACCTGCTTTAGAACATGTCGTCAGCAAATATTTTCTCACAGTCTTTTTTGCAAGCCTCCTCATTCCAACAATCCAATAATCCTTTCTCAAACTACTAATGAGTGTTTCCAAACCTGTATGGAGTAGCGCTAGATGTCACTACGAAACTAATCTCTATAATAACATTTTTACTCGGCAATAAAATCGGACATTTAAAATTATTGGAGTCATCAACAAGAGTCAAGCGGGTTTTCACACACAATTAATTGTCATCATTTAAAACCTTTTCTAAATTTAAGTTATTCAACGCTTGTTGATTCTCTCTTTGTATCAAACCTTTTTTAAGCAGATTCATATTTATCATCACATGATCCGTTTTCTTTCTAATACCTGCCTTACAATTCTGAGCGAAACTTAAACACCAAGCCATCATTCGTACCAATTTTCAGTAGGTACTTACTAAAATAAAACTACCTCACATTATCTTGTGCGGTAAGCACACTCTTATTTCATGCTAAAACTATACCAGAGTCAGTCCAAAAATATTCCTTACAGTATTTTAAATTCAGTGTCTTTCTAGCTTCTGTAACTAATCTCGAACCCAAAAGAGCCGCGATCAACTTTAATCTTGTCTTTGATATAAGCTTAGTTGGTATCACAGGCGACTTAGCAATAATCAACTGTACTGAAACGACAGAGCTTAACTCAGAACGTAGGAATACGCAAGCGCAACTTGACTTGCGTCGTTAAAAACGTGTAAGAATTGTCACTCTTTGCAATATCATCGAGACTAAGCCGTCGCGGTAATTTAGAGTCTTTTAGGTATTCAATATATTTAAGCCACTTACTCACTCGATCTAAATCTGCAGGCAATATTATATACCAATCAATTTTTTGGATTGACATTTTTGAGTTATTAGGTTTGGAATCAACGATACTGGGTATATGTTGTATACCTAATGGGTCGAAAAAGCTCTATACTAATGACAATAAATCAGATTTTGCGGTATTTCTGGCACCTTACAACACAACTCATCATTTTTAGGATCCCATAATACTATAGCAACACCTAGTACAATATCAACTATAGTAGTATATCCACACTGCTATAGTTTTATCTTCTTCTTCAGTTATAACAGGACCTAAGATATAAGAGACCTAAGCTCAAATTTTCCTTCATTCATCAAATCTTTTGCACCTTTTATAAACTGATTCATTTCCTCTACACCATTTACACTTACAACCAAATTATCTACATAGAATGAATTTTTCATCATCAATGCTACTTCACATTCATACTTTTTCAAATGGTGTAATATTGTTGCTGACAACAGAAACGGGCTGGTTGTCACTTTAAACACAACGCGTCGATGCCTATATATGTTTTAAAACCTTTGTCTAAATCTTGTATGTCATTCTACCAAAGAAACTTCAGAAACTCACTGTCATCCTGATAGACTGATATTTGTAGGAACGCTTTCTTAATATCGGTGATGATACCAATCGCAACCTTCCTAAAATTTATCAAAAGCCTTGGTATCTGTTCCATTAAGTTGCTTTCTTTCTCTAAGTCATTTAGTGATCATGTATTCTTACCAACAGCTGAAGCATCAAAAACTGGCCTTATTTTAGTTGACGCACTGGACCTTCTAACCAACAGCTGAAGCATCAAAAACTGGCCTTATTTTACAGTGGTGGCTCATATTATTAGAGCCACTTGCAAAATTATTAAATTTCGAAATTAATATGCTTTATTTTATTCCAAAAATAATTTTTAGCAAGTTTATTTTTTAATAGTATGAAATAGGTGTATCCGTTAGTTAAAAAATTATACCTGGCAACACTGTGAGTGCGCCATCTGTTGCATAGACACCATTTTATCATAGACAGTCAGTCTGTGTGTCAGTTGACTTTGCTAGCCACGTTGTTTGGGTGAGTGTTTTTGAGGTTAATTTGTTGTTTAAGGTTAAAATTGTGTTTCTTTTTATGTTTATAATAAGGTAATGTATTCAACAAGTATATTTTAAATGGTTTTGCTCCGAAATAATAATGTTTTTTTTTATTATTATGTAATTTTTTTGCAGTGTAAATTTATTAAAATGGGAAAAGCTAAGGACCTCTCTCCAAGGAAAATTTCCGAAATAAAAACTTTATTGCAGCATACCAAACATTCACAAAGACAAGTTGCAATAATTAGCAAGGTATCGAGAGCATCAGTCGACCGAATAAAAAAAAAACTCGTTGAAAATATTGCGTTGACACCAAAACGTGTGAGCAAATGCGGCCGAAAAAAAATTACTACACCACGTGACATGAGAAAAATTAGGGAAATTTGTGTGGAAAATAGAAAGGCCCCTCGCCAGATTCTTACAAAGT
>NW_020653200.1:15795939-15796324 GCF_003589595.1 Hyposmocoma kahamanoa | reverse complement strand
AAAGGCCCCTCGCCAGATTCTTACAAAGTTGGTTCAAGAAGCTGGCGTCAACATTTCCCTTGCCACAGTTCGTCGGCGCGTTAAAGACTTGGGCTTCACTTGTCGCCGACCAGCTAAAAAACCACTTTTGACTCCAGCTATGAAGCAAAAGCGCCTCAAATGGGCAAAAGAAGTACTTACTTTATTCCAGTCATCGGCAGTCCAGTGTCTATGTTCTTTTGCCCATTTGAGGCGCTTTTGCTTCATAGCTGGAGTCAAAAGTGGTTTTTTAGCTGGTCGGCGACAAGTGAAGCCCAAGTCTTTAACGCGCCGACGAACTGTGGCAAGGGAAATGTTGACGCCAGCTTCTTGAACCAACTTTGTAAGAATCTGGCGAGGGGCCTTT
>NW_020653200.1:15760476-15795929 GCF_003589595.1 Hyposmocoma kahamanoa | reverse complement strand
ACTTTGTAAGAATCTGGCGAGGGGCCTTTCTATTTTCCACACAAATTTCCCTAATTTTTCTCATGTCACGTGGTGTAGTAATTTTTTTTCGGCCGCATTTGCTCACACGTTTTGGTGTCAACGCAATATTTTCAACGAGTTTTTTTTTTATTCGGTCGACTGATGCTCTCGATACCTTGCTAATTATTGCAACTTGTCTTTGTGAATGTTTGGTATGCTGCAATAAAGTTTTTATTTCGGAAATTTTCCTTGGAGAGAGGTCCTTAGCTTTTCCCATTTTAATAAATTTACACTGCAAAAAAATTACATAATAATAAAAAAAAACATTATTATTTCGGAGCAAAACCATTTATATACTTGTTGAATACATTACCTTATTATAAACATAAAAAGAAACACAATTTTAACCTTAAACAACAAATTAACCTCAAAAACACTCACCCAAACAACGTGGCTAGCAAAGTCAACTGACACACAGACTGACTGTCTATGATAAAATGGTGTCTATGCAACAGATGGCGCACTCACAGTGTTGCCAGGTATAATTTTTTAACTAACGGATACACCTATTTCATACTATTAAAAAATAAACTTGCTAAAAATTATTTTTGAAATAAAATAAAGCATATTAATTTCGAAATTTAATAATTTTGCAAGTGGCTCTAATAATATGAGCCACCACTGTAGTTGACGCACTGGACTCCTTAACAACCGCGTGATGAGGTAAGTAAGATAAGATGAGTGACCTCTACATGCATCATCAAAGGCCACTTCCTCGATTATGTTACTATCTAACCATTCATCAAACACCTGATGATTACAATATCATCAATAATTCTAGTTTAACTAGTTTTTTGGTAGTTGATTTGAGTATGCGGCACGCAATATCAAATTTTTTTTGCAGATTATAAACTGTACCTTTCCAAGGAAACCACTTCCGCTTCTGATTCCCGAAGATTCTAATTTCCACAGGTCCTCAACATCAAATGTACAAAACCGTGCACTTACCTGCAGTTCATTGGTACTACAGTTATATACCTCATTTGCAGGGCCCTGATTAGTCCAACCCAATTTAGTCTCTATAGCCAGCAAATCATCAATCTGTACTGACCTTCCCATCGGAATCCAGAATTTACCTAAAAAATCAGAACCTACTAATAAACTATCTATTCAACATCATTCTTATGGTCTGTAACATATACACCCCTTTGCTGCAACTTTGACAATAAGTTACTACAATACTTAACTTTATGTAAATGACCACAGATGCTATCTTCCTCAAAGATTTGTATCTTAGTTTGATTACCATCAATATTCTCAATAATTAGCTCATAGAACTTATGGTTTTTCCTTTGAGTTACTACTCCACTGAATAATGTATGGTTCATCTCTGTTGACCAATAGTTTTCAGTTGTAAATATTCCGCTATACTTCTCTTAACAAATGATCGCTGAGCTGCTGAATCTAACAAAACTCGTACAAGCACCGTTTTGTTCCCATTTATTATATTAACCATCAATGTTTGTGCTCGTAATAAAACGGTATTTTAACAAGACGTCACTTAACTTAATACTGCTTGTTCATCTTTCGATTTCTCTGACACCTCTTGTTTTGGGCTAAACAAACTTTCTCATATGACAGGAAAGTGTCGTCTTACACCAGCAATACATTTTACATGTTTTCTGCATTTCATTGCTATGTGACCGACCTTAAACAATCATACCATGCATTTTTCCGTTTCAAGAAATCACGTCGATCCTCTAAAGACATTTTGCCACAGAATTGCATACCAAACTTATGTGAGTAAGTTTGTCACACCATATGCAAGTTTGAACCTTATCAGTTTGGTCTTCTGCTTTGGCTTTACATTCTTAACGTTCTTGCTCTCACTTACTGTCGAAAAACACGCCGCTGAAGGATTTGGCGCATCAGTAAATTCATAGCCTCTGCCTTGAATTCTACGGTCAGCTTTATTCTTTCTTTAGATTCTACTTCTAATTTCACGAACTGAAGTAACGTAGTCCGTTGAGTTCCCAGTTGATCTTGCAGTTGAGACCGATTCCACGCACGTAATGCATCTGTTGGCAACGCCGACTCAACTAATAGACACAAGAAGCCGCATATTTTTCTTATGTAACCCCAAGAGACTCTAACGCCATAATTTGTGTCATGATCTTATCGTATAATGATCTCAGAGAAGAACTGGAAGGTCCTTTGCCTTGACTGAAAGTTAATTGAAACAGTTCTCGTACGTAAAACTCCGTCAGCAAGTCATCTCTCGCGAGTCGTTCTTTCAATTGTTCGAGGACCTTATGATAATTCTTTGCTGACGGAGGGAAGCTTTCCACTAGCTCTCGTGGACCTGTCCCTACCTCCGTACTTTGGATCAAATATTGGAACTTGTCTTCTTTGTCTATGGTCTCGTCGGAGTCAGTTTCTTGAACTGCGCCCAGAACGGCAGCCATCTTTGAATATTCCCCATTAAATCGGGGCAGTTCCAACTTTGGTAAGCGTAAAGATAGTTTCGCATTACGGAAGCTGGTTGAACCGTCTCCTGACTCACAGCGCGATTCCTTACACTTGATAGTACACACGGAATGCTCTGCTGACTCTATTATTTCTTTTACTGACTGCTCTAAATCTTGAACAATCATCTTGACTCATATTCATCGACAACATCGCTCTCCTGCTCTATGTATTGTTCATCACGACTGTCGCTCTCCAACAATGAATTTAAATATTTATTTTGAATCGCAACTAATTCGTCATGATGCATACTCAACTTCTTGAAATCTGCACAAATATTCGACTTCTCCTTTTTATTAACATATTATTTTAGTTTATTAGCGCTAATAGTAAATCTTCGTCTCGCTAATTTACGATCTAATAGTATTCTATCCATTTTCTTTAATCACAACGGTCGCCAGATGTTCGAGATAATTTCAGGTTCTAATATGAACAGACGATAGGGCAGGCCGCAGCCTTTGCTCCCTTATTAAAGCACTTACTAAATTGGGAGAGAATTTCGGTATATTTCAAAGGTATTTAAAATAGAAACATTTTCTTCTAATATAACAAAACTAAAACATATCTGACACAGAAAAGGCGACAAACATCATAAGAGAAAACTAAAGAAATGTTTAACCAAGAAGGATTCGCGACAAGGGCATTTCTTTGAAATTCATATTTGATATGTCATTAGAGTAGAGAACATATTTTTCATTTCTTCTCTTAAACTCATCAGATTCGCAATGTAATCATCATCCCTTCTTCTCTTAGTTCGTGTAATAGTGAAGTTAGTTGGGAATACTTGCAGCGCTGACAATTCCGACTGCGCCCAAGCAGCACACCCATATCTAAATATATACTATAAGATATCTAATAGAATTTAATTCGATTGAATATTTTAAGAGTTCAAATTCCCTCAAGATATCTCGAAGAAGGTTTCTAGATAATTTAAAGTAAAAGTGGGCACAACTTTATTAGTAGATCACAAGAGTGCTTTGAGAAACTATCTGTAGGTAGTGTTACGAGTGATTCTTATCATTTTTCTGCAGTAACCCTTCTAGAATGCTACAAGACCATTTGTAGAATATAGACAGGCTTTATTTAGTCTTGTAGATAGTTTTCAGACAATTTATAGTCTATGATAGTTTTCTTAGTAATGCTGTTTTAAAACCAAAATACTAAAGCGTTACAAACATAGGACGCACTTCTCTTAATACTAATAGATTTCAAGTTTAATGGCTTACAAAATATAAACTATCAAAATTGCAACATGGCGAAATTAGATATAATATTTCTGACTTTCTCGCACAATGTTTAATCGGTTAGAAAGCGCAAATTGACGTGCGACTTTAAATACATTGTTAAAAGTGATGTAAAACCTGTCATAAAAGTAATGCGCTCGCTAAATTTTAAATATTTATGTATAAAATATTATCTTAATAAAAATACAGTTATCGATTTTCGGTTTTAAATATATATAGAAAGCTTAAATATACAAAATAACTCACAAAACAAACCATTTCCAAGAAGTTCTAGGCTTCTTCAAGCTAATTTGAACTTAGATTTACTTTTTAAAAAGAAAAGAATTTTATCTCGGCTACTTCATAGTCATTCTTTAAAAATAAAAAGGCGATAAGAATTTGAAGCTTTTTTCAAAACACAGTTAGGAGCATTTTGTCTATAGCTTTATCTATAGAAAAACTTTAGAATACGAAAAGATTATTTTTACTTGCTTTAGTGTAGTTGAACTTGTCGAGGAATATTCCTCCTATGAGATTTTTATGATTGTCTACAAAACGCGATGTTTCTAAGCGATTTTTTCTTTTGACAGTATTACAAAACCTTTATAAAGTTATACGAAAAACTTAGTTTATGCAATAAAAAACTTTTCAAAACACTAGGTCAAAAAAACAATTGGAAAAAATCCCATTTGTCGCAAAAAAACGTTATTCTGTATAATTATATGGAATGTGCTATAATATGACTAGAAAGGTGGATAAATTTCGTATCATTTCAATATAAGGAATATTTTAATGACATACCTAACTTATGATGGAAGAAACAAAATTTTCATTACAAAATTGAGGTTATTTTTTTCACGCCAACCACATTTCACACAATGATTTCACTGTATTCTATTGATAGACGGCACAATACACATACACAACATTGAAGTACAGTAGTTTACGCGCTCATTTCAATTATTTTTGTCATTTCACAACACGGAATTACTTCACAATGTTTATTTATTTGTCAACAAACAAATGCCGCCGGCCCGAGCGCGAATTACGACTATTGTATCCAGCGTTGCCAATTTGTAGGGAATTCCCCAAATTGTGGGGAGTTTCAACTAGATAGGGGATTTTGTGGGGATTGGCGCTATGTGAGGAAAATGTGGGGATTCTAACATTTTATCATTTTGTTTAATCTATCAATTGCAGATGCATCGCTAGTTTGATCGTTACTGTTAGAAACACTGTGATGGACTACATTGACGTGTTATTCAACATCGCACATCCCTAGTATTATTAACAAGCAGCTTAAATATAATTATTATTAGAGCACTTGGTTCTGAATTGTAAAATTACCAGTCGGTGCATGTTGAGATCGCGATTCTTTCTCCCGCTTATGACGGTCCCCGGTATGAAGCAAAACGAAATCTGCTATTGATAAACAAAGCCGAGCAGTTAGTACTTCCACACCACAACTTACCACTCGTCAACTTTAAATATTAAATATAGGTCGAAACTCATTGATTATTTCTAACGTTAACATAGTGTCACCAAATGCACAACAAATAATCAATTTACTTAATTTTGTAAGGCAAAGAATAATGATTTTTTGTTCAGACTGATTACAGATTAATGGTGAATCTAATTAATATTATAATTAATATAACTGCCTCCGTGGCCAAACAGTTACCATGCAGGACTGCCATGCAGAGGTCCCAGGTTCAACTCCCGAGTCGGGAGAAATATTTTTATGGCCTAAATTTATTTCTCTCGTGAGCTTGGATGTAATTTGTGGTTGTCTACGTGTGTGTCCATGGCACCCGCGACACAGGGTTTCCCTAGTGCGGGGCTACGTTGAGTGTGTACGTTATTATTATTATTATATAGTGATTTTTGGGGATTTTGAACAATTGGCATTGGCAACGCGGATTGTATCGAATGATGTGACTTAATATCCAAGGTTTACCACATCCGCCAGATCTTTTAATATTCTTTACTTTATCCATGTTGCATGAACTCTTACAACGTCCAATAGAGTAAAAACCCTAATTGTAGTATTTTTTTAAATAAACTCTACTAAAGACGCGCTATAACGTGTTTGTCAATAAGTACAAACACCACAGAATGTCTATAAATTAAATATATCTAGAATAAACTTAAGAACACTACTTTTTAGAGTATTAATAGGCTTTACTGGATGTGTACAGAACAATTTTACTAAAAATAATCAGTTGTTCTACAGATGAACTTAAAATAAGGACTATAAGAGTAAATATTAAGAGACATTACACTTAATTAAGATGTTTGGTATTAAGGGGGTGTTAAAATTTTGACTTGAGTGAAATAAGTCTATAAGAACAATTTCTTTTTCCTAAAAACATTTATACAGAACTATTATCTAAATCTATACCATATTAAAACTGTTTATAGGTATAACAGTTTTAAGGCTTGTAAAGTGTGCTCCTTGGGCGACGCTGACCTCCTATCCATTTGTACTAGGAGATTATGCGTCGAATGAGTAATAATGAGACGTAATAGGTTTAAGAAAAACGGCGCACGAAGTAGAAGGTCCGAAAGACACGGAAGCGCAAGTTTCAAAATGACGCAGGAAGCAGGTAGTCATAAAACATGGAAACGCACCAATTATAGGTCAGTGGACGTGTCAAAATCCAAAATGGCGTGATTTCACTCTGACGTACAATGTAGGAGGCACGAATTACCAGGTTAAGAAGAGATTTGACTCACAGTACGAGGTTGTTGTCTTGTTAGCCTTCTAGAGCTCTTGCTCTCCTAATTTTCCGTTTCGAATTTATGGCACTAGTTAAATTTTACTAATTTCAAAAACTGTACTGGCATGGATTCGACACGAGTGCACCTCGTGGCGGTCCCAGGGAGAAGAGGAATCGCAATCGGGAGGCACACCGTCGTCATCCAATTTATCCAATTAATTGGTCATCGCGTCATGAAACTGAAGTGGACATGGGTTAGGCATCTACTCGTATAACGTTAAACCGATCTGAAATGGTGCAAATGCATCCTGTGGCAGAGACGCCGTAAGCGGTTGGTGGTTTCGTGCTTGTAACAAAGAAGACATTAATAAAATGAGAAATTTTCCTGGTATTGAGATCAAATGCACGTCTTACTTGGCGCCCGGTGAGTACATCATCTGGTTGTTCGACAGTGTAATAGGGTCCATCGTGTAAAGCGTAAACGTCGCGGATAATTCCTCTCTCGACTAGCCTGTAACAATACAAACAAATTTTAGTGGTCAACTTTTAATGATCTAGAGCGACATGGTAAAATCATTTTACAGTTTTACACGTTTATAAAAGCTTACTTATAAACATTTTTTTATATAGATTAATGGGGTTTTAGTCTAGGGTAATTTTTCTGTCTTAATACCATCGCAACATGTCAAGTTTCTTAAGCTTTAAAAATAAAATTGACATTTCGCTTCATCATATTTGAGTTTAATGAGCTATTTATATACGTCAACGATAATGTATTGATTCAGTGATTGTGTAAAAGTCTCATTATTCTATACAATACCCGGCCCATTTAGGAAATGTATAAAATAGTTTTTATTTTTTTATTATACGTTACTTAGACATTGTGTACCAAGTCTATGTATTGTATAGAATGCCAACCATAGATTTGGCAAAGTATTAAATAGAAGACAAAATAATGAAATCAGGCATTTATTGGGAGTAAAATGCTGAAGTGCGCACTAAATTATCGAATTTTACAACAGAATTTTTTGAGAACAGCATGACACGGCAGCACACGGCAAGCACCAAGCCCGTTCCCCGTCCGACATCCCCCCAGAAACAATTACCGTCAAATATTCTTCTTAACACACAAGCACTACATATTATCACGTTACTTTCTGCACCTACATTTAATTAATCCCTGGACATTGCCTGTCTCACCTACGACGTTATATATAATTGCTAGACCAACTTTATAATAGAGTTTATTTTAAACATTAACTGATTGTTTCAGGCACTGTATACGTGGGGCACACTATAAGTTTCCGGAATTAATAAGAAAAAAATACTATAAATGGTCAGGAATGAATTTATTGTTTCTCAAAATATTCTCCGTTAGCGTTAATGCATTTTTTCATACAAATGAACCAATTTTGAAAACATTTATGCCACTCCTCCGTGACAATCTCTGAAACATATTTTTCATACTCCTCGACAGCCTCTTCAGTTGCCAGGTCGGGACTATATGTGGGATGGCGCATAAGGTCAACGTTGTTCACCTTCGAAAATTCATTTATTTGTCTGGCCGTGTGAAAACTGGCATTATCATGGTGCACGATGATACGGCGTTTACTGGTATTTTTACGGAGTTTGTCAATACCTTCCGGCAAACAAATGGTCGTGTACCAATTACTATTCACGGTACAACGATTCTCCAAAGCAACAGTAGCCACGTGTCCAGTTTTATTAAAAAAAGAAGCAATCATCCGCTTAGATGAACTTTGCACGTGCGCCACTTTGGTTGGTTTCGGCTCAACTCGAAAGACCCATACGCTCGATTGCTGCTTTATTTTGGGATCGTAACTATAAATGCATGTTTCTTCACCTGTTACTATGTCCCACACCAAATTTGACGCCTCTTCTTTAAATCTGGTAAGCATAGCATTGTACCAAGTGACGCGATCCATTTTTTGAGCCTCATTTAAATTGTGTGGGATCCATCGAGGGCAAAGCTGTTTCACACCCAAATGTTTGTGAAGTATTGATTGTAAATGACTCATGCCTGTGCCTAAAGATGCATGAATCTCATGGATGTCACATGCCTGTCTGTTTTGATCAAACGCCACACAGCATCGATACTTTTATTGTTCCCAGCAGTAAACGAGCGTAAAAGTCGTAGAAAATCATACTACGAAAACTTTCACGAGTAAGTAGACATCCAATTTCTAAAATGACGCCACAATGTAAAAACTAGTGACAGTCAGATGAAACAAACTGTCTTGTACAGCCAAAGAGTTCCATTTTCAAATGTTGCAATTACTTTTTAAATATTGTTTATGTAAGTGGCCAGTTCCGGAAAGTTATATTGCGCCCTATGTAGAATACCGAAGTAATTTATAGAATACCGGATTACGTTGCCGGTAACACATATACACATAAGCGCCAAAGTCGGCTTCATAAAACGGGTGCTAAATAAAACTTGCCATTCTTTACGAAAGACCTATTTTTTACAAAAATAAACCTCTTAACAACACAACAAAAAATTTGACTTTAATAAATTAACTAAGACTACAATTGAAATAATGCTACAATTATGTACCACAGCTAAATCTGGTTCTTAGACCTAGACTAAATTTAAACGAAAAAGTATTTACAGGTCAATTCCATGGTAGTTTGGCGCCGTACCGAAGGGCATCATTCGCATCAACCTGTATACCAAGTAGATCCGGTCAATTGTGGAGTAGCTGAACGGCCCGGGGTAATTGCGTCTGTAAAAAGGAATACTCTTAATTAATCACTACCATAAGCTGAGTGCTCCTGAGAAAACGGTCTAAATAAACTTGAGGAGTCCATTCAAGCAATATAATAATAATATTTATTTCATTCATGTACACATACAGCAAAATCAAAAACACTAGCCACGTAACATAAAAAAACTTATTTTTATGATTGTATGTACGTGCTACTTATATAAAATGTTTTAAACTCCCGAATCTCAAACTAAGCAAAAGCGTGTATTTTGAGATTCAAAACTATACTGGAAGCACAGGCGAGTGGTTCTGCGTCTCTAAGTTTATACAGGCACTGGGACGAACGTGTGGAGCCTAATCAGACCTAATCGACCGCGTTAAATGCAAAGAGCTGTTGCTGAACAAGGTCGAGTTCAACGGCGGAACTGTAGAGAATAAAGAGAACCACTTTTCGCTCCCACTTAACATCGGCGTGCTGCTGAACGAGCTCTAATTAGTAAGTAAACGCGTTGAACCATTTGTCACCATTATTAATAACATAAGAGGAAATTAAAGATTCACTATTAAACATATGTGCCGAGTTCACTGATATTATCCAAATTAATATTATAAGCGTGTCTGTTACTTTTGTACTGCTAATCCTATTTTAATGAGTATTTGTATAAAGATAGATGGGGCCTAGTAGCAAGACAGGCTACATTTTGTCACAAAAATAAATCTTACCGAACCATAAACTTAGAGAACCAATAAAACTACGAAAATTAGTACAGTACAGTAGACTATACGAAGTACTTATTCTACGCAGACGAAGTCGCGGGCACCAGCTAGTTCTGAATAAACAAAAAAATAGTTAATTGATTTCACTGACGACTAATGGCAACGTAGTATACTGTACTACGAGGCACTCACGCCTTTCAAGCTGATCAAAAGATGTATATATAGCTGAATTTTAAGCATAATTTAAATTGGTTAATAAAAAATTCGCTGACTAACTTCAACAATTTTTTTACAAAGAAGGTTGGCCTTTTAGAACATATTAAGACAACCGTAAAAGTAAACGAACCGTATTACATGAAGCAAATTCCTCTCATCTTGGACAGTTTCCTTCATGATTTCTATGTGGTTGTTCTTAAAGTACTTCCTGGCGCCAAAGTGCCTGGCGAGTGCCAATATGACGGAATTGGGAGCGTGTACCTTCACAAACACCAGATCCTCATTCTTCATCAGCTGTCGAGAACAAACTTTATAATGGAATGGAATAGATTAGAAATTTATTTTCTCCCAATAGCTTAGAAATATTACAATGACATTTTGTACAAGTTTTGTAGATATAAACCAGATATCATAGAACTGAAAAGGGAAATTTTTGTCTTCCGTTCATAATTAATAGATGCATACGTCTATAAAACCCCAATAGTTCACGAGGAAACGACTCCAGTGGTCCAAAGGATGGACTGACACTGCACAGAAAAAAAGGATTCTATTAATAAGAAAGAGCGATTTCTCAAAATATTTTTGGTGATTCTGAAAGAGTATTTATTAAAGCTATAAAATATTGTCATTACAAAAATACTGCTTATCTTTTTCTAATACAATTTTACTCTTAACCTTATTTTAACTTTTAGACAAATACGTGCACTTCAGGATTTTATTTCATTACTAATCAATTAATTGGACATTACTTACATCAAGAAATTTTACCTCTTACATCAAATTTAAATAATCTTAAATGAATTCAAAATTTCTTGGGTATTTTAAGAAAATATATTCTTAGAAAAAAAGAAGTGTTTTGTTATTCAGATTAAGACGCTGACAAGCGTCGATGACTTTGCGTCGATGACCTTGAGCGATAAAGCGCTTATCATAATTTCTCCAATAAGGTGGCGCCATACGCCCCGATGCGGTAAAAGTGTGGTAGATGGACCTTCCGCTTGATTTAACATAATATTGATTGCCGCTAACAGATGGCGTTGTACTTAAAATACACCCATGCTATCAAACCAAAACATACCAACTGGACATGTTATGCAAACAAGAAACAACCCACACCTCGAGTGAAATTGAATTATGTATTTAGGTAGAACACCAGACGTGTCCTTTACCCGCTCACAAACGATCCTGGCATACATACCACGCCAAAACAGAGAAAATAAAAGTCCTTCGGGGTACCAACCCTAAATAAGGAACTTTTTAATAGCTAAAAAGAACCTTGCTGCTTAACTTCATATAATGTCTTTTTTAAAATATGCTAAACGGATCCATGTTACATGTACTGAAGTACTGTTGATCTTTGGCGTTTTCATTACGAAAACGGGAACATGGTTCTCGTTAACACACAATATTCGAAACAGAAAAAGATAGGACACATAAATATTTCACAAAGGATGTGTTTGCGGCATATCAAGATTATTATAAAAGGACTCGTGATATGATAATGGAATATGGGAAACCAAACGGAAGAAACAAGCAAGACGAAAAAATTCAAGTAGACCTGGAAAAAGTTCAAGACTATTTAAGTTTGCAAAGAACAAACTTCAGAGCGTTTTGTAGAGTCACAGACAATTTTGATATTGACTCTATCCATGAGAAATGGGAGTTGGAATACGAGCTGAAAAATTTACAAATTCGCTGGAACAACATTGATTTACATTTGAAAATTGACAAAATTGTAGACGGAGCTGATGCGGAATACCAAAATCAATATATAGAACTGGAAACTTTATTCAGATCTGCGAATAAAGCCTTAAATAAAAAGCTGTCATCTACAGTTCGTTTGCATCTTTCTACCCCCAAGATTGATATTCCTACCTTTTCTGACAATTACACTCAGTGGAATACATTTTTCGATTTATTCAAGGAAGCAGTGCATAACAATCCCGCTTTGAACAAAGTACAAAAAATGCAACATCTCAAAGGCAAGCTAAGGGGCGAAGCGGAGCGGCTCATACAACATTTGCATATTTCATCTGATAATTATGACTCTGCCTGGAAGATATTAAATCATCGGTGCGATAACCGTCAAGTACTTTTCACCAAACAGATGGAAATCTTACTCAATCAACCTAACGTTCAAAAACAAACTTCCATGGAACTGAGACGACTTCATGACACTTCTATGGAGTGCATATATGGTATATACAACATGGGTATCGACACTTCGTCTTGGGATCCGGTATTTGTGCACTTAATTGCAAAGAAATTAGACACCGTGACGTTCAGCGATTATATGGAGGCAAGAAAATCACCACGCGATGTACCAGACTTGGAATTTTTGGAAGCCAAATTTATTGCATTGGAGCCTATGAATAAAAAGGAAAAGGAATCGGTACCAACATGTTCGTTCAAGACAAATTTTGCACCGAAGTTCAAGCAAACCTACAATTCTAACAAACCTGCATTTGAGAAGCGAAATACTTCATACAATAAAACATTTCATGTTTACTCCAAACCTGCAATTACATGTCCTATTTGCAATAAAAATCATGGACTATATCAATGCAAATTATTTGAGAATATGACACCGGACGCAAAACTTCAAGCCGTTTCAAAATCAAACATTTGTCAAAATTGTTTGTATGTGCATAAATATGGTTGCAATTCCGAGAAACGCTGCAAAGACTGCAATATACCACATAATACTTTATTACATGAGGCAATTACTGCAATGAATAAGGGAGCATCGACCTCGAACAAACAAAATTCACTGCATAACGTGCACGCTAATCACGTGATCGGTGATGATGACGAAATATTACTTGCAACAATTCAAATGCAATTACGAGCCGCGGATGGTACTTTTACCACCATGCGCGCACTTCTCGACCAAGGTTCGCAAACAACCCTCATAACAGAGAATGCAGCACAACTACCAGGGTTGAAACGACATAACATACATGCGTCTGTATCTGGTATAGGTACCTCCCCTAACAAGTGCAAAAGAAAAGTCGAATTGCATTGCAAATCACTCTTCAACAATTATGAATTCACCACTGAAGCATTAGTAATGACAAAGGTCATTAACCGTTTGCCAAGTATGACTTTTAAGAAAAAGCCGTACGCGCACATCCAACATCTTCAGCTTGCAGATCCGGGCTACAATATATCAAGGCCGGTTGATATTCTATTGGATGCAAAAGTCTACCCAGAAATCATTATGGATGGGCTGTTAAAGAGTTCACCCGATCAACCAATAGCACAACAGACGCAGATGAGCTGGATTTTGTCTGGTTCAATAACAAAATCATTCTACTGTCATGTAGTGATCAATAACATCGAATATATCAGCAATTATTGGGAGTTGGAGGATATCACAGAGACAAAACGACAGTTAACTAAAGATGAACAATTCTGCGAAAACTACTACACCAAAACGACACGTCGCTTAACAAATGGGACATATGAAGTGAGATTGCCTATGAAAGAAGGCTTTGAAAAGCAATTAAGCCAATCGAAGCCTACGGCCGTTGCACAATACATGCAATTAGAGCGCAAGCTAGCGAAGAGTCCACAGCTAAGCGAAAGTTATCATGCATTTATGAAGGAATACGTTGCCATGCACCATATGAAAATTTGTACAGATAAAAGAAGTACAGAATACTATCTTCCACACCACGGAGTGTTAAAAGAAGATTCTACCACCACAAAATTACGAACCGTTTTTAATGCATCGCAACTAACATCGTCTGGCTATAGCTTAAATGATTTGATGGAGTGCGGTCCTAAGTTGCAATCCGATCTGCAGCTATTGTTATTGAGTTGGCGAGGCTACAAATATGTTTACACGGCGGACTGCGAAAAGATGTACTGTATGATTTGGCTCCATGAGGAGGACCAACACCTGCAAAAGATCATCTGGAGAGATGAACACAATATCCTCAGAGAATATCAACTGTGCACTGTAACATTTGGTATGAAAGCGGCCCCTTTTCTCGCTATTCGAACATTGCAACAATTGGCAAACGATGACGCATCATTGTATCCGTTAGCAGCTGACGTACTGAAAAAGAAATTTTATGTGGATGATCTTTTATATGGTAACAACAGCATAGAAGAGGCAAAACAAGCCCAACAACAGCTCATCAACATGCTACGCGGAGCTGGTTTCAATTTGAGAAAGTGGTCCAGCAATGAACCTAGCCTCCTTGCTGATTTAACTCAAGATCAAATCAGTTACAAGACAGCTTCAACGAATCTACATCAACAAAAGCTCTAGGCCTGTATTGGCACCCCTCAACTTATGTTTTTGCATTTGAGAGCAAAATCAATCACATTGCAAAGCAAGATACCAAGCGAACAATGCTGCCGGACATTTCAAAGTCATTTGACCCGCTTGGCTGGCTTGCTCCAATTACAATAAAGGCGAAAATAATGTTTCAACGACTATGGGCCAATAATACACACTGGGACGAACAATTGTCTCGTGATATGCAACACGAATGGAATCAATTGCGCGAAGATCTGAAAAACATCAATTCAATAAGAATTCCAAGATGGGTTGGTGACCTTGAAAAGGGTCGGCAACTTCATGGGTATTTAGATGCATCTGAGAAAGCATATGCTGCTTGTGTTTATGCAAAAACATTTGACGAGAACGGAAAACCAATAGTCCGTCTCATTGCAGCGAAGACAAAATTGGCACCGCAAAAAACGAAAGCCACACTCCCACGTTTAGAATTGTGTGGTGCTGTCATGTTATCAAAATTGATGAACAAAATTATTGATTCATTGCAGACACGTGACAACATACAAATACATGTGTGGACTGACTCAATGGTGGTATTGGGGTGGATACATGGTGACACTGCAAAGTGGAAGACATACGTTGCAAATAGAGTGAACGAGATTAAGAAAATTATGCCGCCAACATGTTGGAGTTACGTCAAATCAGACCTGAATCCCGCCGACTGTGCCACGCGTGGACTGACACTGACCCAGCTGAAGTGCCACCTTCTCTGGTGGGAGGGACCGCCGTCGCTTATTGAGAACCTACAACCATCTCAATACTCATATGAACCACCAGAGGTTGAAATTATAGTGAAGAAACATATCTGTGCAAGGTACAAATTAAAACTTCACCCTTTATAAGTGAACTTATAAATAAATGCAGTTCACTGTCTCGGGCGGTGCGCGTTATATGTTGCGTGTTGCGTTTCATAACAAACGCACGAGGTCGATCGGATAACAATGGACTTACAAACGCGTCCTTTCTAACAGCGATGGAAAGTGGAAATGCTACGAAGATCATAATTAAATCAGTGCAAGCGGAGATGTTCTCAAAAGAAATTGAAAACATAAGAGATAAAGAGCATGTCTCTCGGAAAAGTTGCATTGCAAATTTGAATCCCTTTTTGGATACAGAGGGCATCCTGCGAATGAAAGGAAGATTACAAAGATCGAATCTCGACATTGATACAAAGCACCCGATTATAATTCCATATCATGCAAGGTTCACGGAATTACTTATTGCAGAAGCGCACCAAACTACAACTTACTCTAGCGCATGTCCGGAACAAGTATTAGATTATAAGCGGGAATCGGGCTGTAAAGGAAGTACTGCGTCAATGTACTAAATGCATACGTTTCAGTGCACAGAAACAAACACAGCTGATGGGAGATTTACCGTCACCACCAGTACGCATTTCACGTCCTTTTACACATACCGGCGTAGATTTCACCGGCCCCGTTGACGTCAAAGCCAATAAAGGACGTGGGATTAAAACAACCAAAGGCTACATTGCAGTGTTTATATGTCTAACTATAAAGGCTATTCACCTCGAAATCGTGTCCGATCTCACCACCTCAGCATTTTTAGTCACATTTAAAAGAATGTGTGCCAGGCGCGGCACGCCACAACACATGTATAGTGACAACGGTACCAACTTCGTCGGTGCCGCCCGGGTGCTACAAAACAAGCAAGCACAAAATACAAACAAGCTTTGCAAGTTATTAACACGGATTTCCTGGATCACGTCAACAAACTTGGGGTCAATTGGCACTTTAACATACCTACCTTGTACCTACCTGGAGCAGTACTGGTGGACTCTGGGAAGCAGCTGTGAACAGTCTAAAACATCACTTGAAGCGTGTAATAGGCGATCAAAAATTGACCTTCGAGGAATATTCGACATTACTTGCACAAATTGAAGCGTGCCTTAACTCTAGACCTCTCTGTTCATTGACCGAGGGTCCAGAAGACATGCATTATTTCTCACCTGGTCACTTTCTAGTTGGTGGTCCTCTTTTATCAGAGCCACCCTCTGACATCAACATCGACAATATCAAAACCAAGTGGCAGATGACTCAGAAGATGTACAAGGAGTTTTGGAAGAAGTGGTCATCCGATTATCTTCACACACTGCAGACAAGATGTAAGTGGCATCTAACGACGAAGAACATTGAAATTGACGGAGTAGTATTGGTGAAAGACGATTACCTACCGCCCTCGAAATGGGCCCTTGCAAAGGTTGTTGACGTTCACTCTGGAAAGGACGGCTACGTACGAGCAGTTACCGTCAAAACACAAAGTACAGTTTTCAAACGCCCGGTTGTCAAACTGTGCCCATTACCAGTGCATCCTGACAAAGAAAACCCTCATTCAGCAGTTCCAGCAACCACTACAGAAACAACAACCACTGCAAGATGCATAACAAACAAGCCAAACATTTTCATCTCTGCATTGACTCGTATGATTTTCGCATTAATCGCACCATCCATGCAACAAACACACAAAATAACGACATTAAACGGAAACAAGGCGTTATATTTCGATCGACTTGCAGATTTGCAATTAATAAAAAATAACTGGAAGTTAATCGTGTACCACAATACGTCGACCTACTGGAAGAGTGTGGAAAATGTTGAAAATTATTTGAATCACCTAGAGAACATTTGCAACGGAGAAAGTACTTGACAACTTACTTTAACTCAATTTAGGCACGAATTGAATGAATTGGAGCATTTCGACAGAATTCTTAAACTACAGCCTCAGTCAAGACCCAAGCGAGGACTCGTAAACGGAATCGGAACTGTATCACATTATTTATTTGGAATTCTAGACGGAAATTTTGCACAGAAATATGAAAAGGACATAAATAGAGTTCATCAAAATGAAGACTATTTGCAAAGTTTGTTAAAAAATCAAACTTCAATATTGGAATCGCAAAATAACATTTTACAGCGGAACGAGGTCATTATGAATAAACAATTCCAAATAATTGATGAACAATTGAAAAATATCTCCAACGAAGTGCACGAGGCGCATCAAAATGCAATCCACCTATTTTATTTCACTGCAAATGCCGTTGCACTTGACGTCATACTTTCAAACTTGAGGCGGATCCAAGAAACTGTCATCAACACGGTAACAAATATTTACCATGGAAGATTAGACATTCACCTTCTGGCTCCAGAACAGCTGCAGAATCAGTTAAACATTATCTCTAGACAAGTACAAGGACAACATCTAGCCCCTGTGGACGCAAACAACATTAAGGAGATATCCAAGATTTTACGCGTTAAGGCAAGAGTGACGGAACAATACGTCATAATCGAAGTGAAAATACCATTACTCGGAACAGACAAGCTATGAACTTAACAAGGTCATACCCATACATCAATATAGAAATAACAGATATGTTCACATCACTCCAGTCGCAGAGTACATTGCATTTAATTTAAGAAAAGATACCTTTATGTCGCTTACTGAATTGGATTTACAAAATTGCATCAGATACAACGAACAGAAACTTCTATGACCGTTAAGCAGCCCCCTATACGAACTAAGGGTAGATCAATCAATATGTGATGTCAAAATAATGAATGATAATAGCAAAGAAACTTATTGTCGGAGTGAAATAAAGGATTGCGCCGACAGGTGGATTAAATTACAAACCCGAGATACATGGTTGTTTACATGTTGTGAAGAATGCAAAGTTCGCATTTTGTGTCCCTCGGGAGTGGCGACGGCATGTCTACAATACAATGGCCTTATCAGTGTAGGTCAAGATTGTGTTTTGAAAGGTGACACCTTTACCATTCAGGGACACCATGACTACATTAGTCAACTCAATACTGACGACTACAACACAGGAGAAATACTTCCAAATTCAACCCTAAACACATTGGTCAATTCTTCAATAGCACGTATACCATTTGTTGTCGAAAGCCATAACATTACCCTTTGGAAATTAAAACAGCAAATTCAAGAATTACAACATCAAAAGGAAATTATAAGCAACGACGATATTCACCACTATACGATGATCTACATTGTATTCTCCGTAGTCATTGTAGCTATTGCAATTGGAACGATTTGGCTGTGCAAACGAAAGTCGCGGGAGGATTCCCGAGGAAACTTGCAACAGCAGCAGCTTCCCACAATCGTTGTCAGCGCGCCACCGCCGCGGTCTGACGAACCTGGATCAGCGGATAAGACCACTTCTCGATTGGCAAAACACAGAACCATCCACTTCAAGACGATACGTGAAGAAACTGTCTAATTTAATTTTACACGTTTTATTTTATATTAACTTCCTTTTACTTACTCTTTTTAATTTTATTTTAATATTTTTTACTTTTAGAGTAGCACTTTGCATCTTTTTGCTCTTGCAATTTGTTCTTTTAGAGTAGGCAGTATGTACGAGTGAAACCGTACATTTTTTATGATTTACATTTGTTATTTTAATATGCACAAGTAAACCCGCACGATATCATAAGTATTCGATTTATGCTTACTGCAACACCACGGTGATCGATGTATATTTTGCAATAAATGAGTGTTATTATTGTCTCGTTCGGACACGGTCATTTTATTTACATTATTTAATAATACTCCAATCATTTGCATTGCAATTTGCATCTCTCTATCTCCTTGCATCGTCCTACTTGCATTTACATACATCCTGCAGTGCAACGTGTGTTAACGGCACATAACAGTTACAATTGTCTACAATTTCTAGTAATAAATCTCTTTTGAATATTTTAAATATATTGTTGATTTTACTTTATTCTGTCTACAGCTGTGATGCTTTATTTTAACCGAGTAGGTACTCTTCTCATGAACCGAGTTATTCGGCCGAGTACACCGAGTACCGAGTAGCAAATGAGTACTATTTATTTCTTCACACTGTTTTTACAAAAATCTAATTATCTCGAAAGTGACATTTTGTGGGTTGGTTATAGTTTGCATAACTATGTCCAACTACATATTTCGTAAGTATTATAATATATTATAATATTATAAGTATTATATACATTAATTTGTCAAAACTGATCAAAGCAGAGGTCTGGCAATGTATCCCACGAACGCAAGCTACGCAGCAGAAGTTTTCAACGTTGTAATTTTACTAAATATTCAAGGACGCAAACAATAATTTCATTTTTGTTTTGAATACTTTGTGTTTTAGGTTCCAATCCAACCAAAAATATTTTTTTTTATTCTCACCTAATGGCTATATTTAACTTTTTTTAATATTTTGTTTTGATTTCAACGAATTGGTGCATTAAATTTACTTATTTACGTATTTTTTTGCGTGAAAAAATATCATTTTCACATTGTTAAGTGCCTGTCCATAATTTGCAAGCAAATTGTTAGCTCGTACTTTAGTATGCGAAAGTTACTTTATACTCCTAAATTTGTTATTTGTCTTTTATTTAAAACAAATAAAGTGTCACGATCAAGATAAGTACCATTTAAATAACCACACGAAATCTGGGAGTAAGCAAGTTTTGCTTGCCCGAGAAAAACATGTCAAAAAATAGTCACCACCAGAGTCTCACTGTAATCCAGTTTTTGTATTACTTATGACAATAAGCAATATTCTAGGATTTTCAAGTTACACTTCAAGATACGTGTTACAGAATGTACTATTTTCAAAGTTCCATGTGCTATGTTATCGCCTAAAAACTTACGCAAAAACATCATATTTAAGCGATTTTGGGCACCTCATCGCCTTAATATTCTAAATTCTATAGTATATTTTTTAAAGGAACATTTCGTTGCGTTTTCATAGTCAATGTTGTCGTGACATTTCGGCGAAGGCCCACGCGGTGACGATTACATTACAACGATTACATTTACTTGTGCTTGTAGATAATCATAAAAATAATAAACAGTCTTTTTCCAAAGAAACAATACGTAGTATCTCTTTATAGTTTGTTAGTGTGTTCTTTGTAGCCATAATTTAATAAATTTGGTTTCAGCATGAAATGAAACTACACTTGTCTTGTAACAAGCATAACTTTAGCAATTAACATGTAATTAGTTCCATCGCGCCACTGCTAGATGGCAGTAGTTGTACTCTGAAACGCTATCGTTTTGTTAACTTCAATAGTATAAGGCTAAGAACTTATGGAGCGGCTTTCACCAGCGCCAGTCGCGGTTGCGGGACCGCGGCCTCCGAAGAATGTAGAAATGAATGCAAAATTTAGAAGCACATTTCACGACGCGTTTTACGCCCGCAGCG
The DNA here is from genome assembly GCF_003589595.1 of Hyposmocoma kahamanoa. Classification (NCBI taxonomy): domain Eukaryota; kingdom Metazoa; phylum Arthropoda; class Insecta; order Lepidoptera; family Cosmopterigidae; genus Hyposmocoma; species Hyposmocoma kahamanoa. Next base: position 15,775,269 of record NW_020653200.1, on the reverse strand, counting down.
GAGACTGTGGCTCGCGGCGGCCGCAAACCGAGCGCTTGGCGGGTGTCGACCACGCACTCTGCGGTCTGTTCGCGGGCGACGCGTTACACGCGCGCGGGTTGGGCTTGGGTCTTTCCTTCCCACGTCATTTTGTGAATGACTTTCGATTTGGCAGCGCATGTCAATTTCTCAAGTTATGGATATTGAAGTCGATCAATTAATTTCCTACCAGTTACCATTTTTCTTACAAGTTCTGAATAAGTAGGTACGAACATCCGAAAAGAATTTGTCTTCTTGTTTTGTTTTCTCTCATTAATAAGAACAACGAGTAATCCGTAACGATTTCTTTCCGGAATCAGAGGATGCACCCTGAATCTTTTAGGCCTTCTTCTTTTAATTCTTCGATGAAGTAAGTATAACGCGATAGCTCGTTTTTGATGTGAGTTCATGGCGACATCTGAGACTTAACTGGTGATCTCAATCGATCGTAAATAACCGCGCGCCTTGCGATCCTCTCCCGCCAAGTTTGCGGGCCGTTCCGCAACCGCGGCGGCTACGTCACCGCACAAACCTGCGGTATCGTGAGTGCTGAAATAAAACAGCTGTCCCACAACCGCAGCGGGCGCCGGTCAAGCCCGCTTCGTGAGTTCTGTCTCTTAGTCATATGTTTTGAATTGTTAATCCGCCCAATCATGACGTATCGCATTCGCTCAGACAAATCCCGCGCTTATACACCGCCTTCAGGCTCTCCAAAATAGATTCATGCGCAACGCGACGGGTGCCCCGTGGTGCCTGCGCAACGCTAACCTCCACATAGATTTACGGCTCCCCACAATAGCCCAAATTATGAAACAGGCATCGAGGAAATACTTCGACTCTGCTCCTCACCACCCAAACCGCCTCGTGGCGTCTGCATCCAACTACGACACCCTCAGGGAACACCATAGATATAGGAAAAAAGGGAAGATTTGGTATAGGGGCGTGGTTCGTGTCGCCTTGATATGATCATTTTGATCACGTGGGACACGCCTACAGACATCGCCACAGTAACATGGCGATCGTCATACAAGATCTCTCGTAAAACGTGAAAATGCCAAGTTATAGCGATACACCTTGTAAAAATTGGAATGTAATCAAAAATTTTAAAACCAATGAGATAACATTCCACCGGCTATTTGCATTTTTAGTTACTATTTCTATTATTATTCAATGTTTTCTTTCTGTCTCCTTAGAAATTTCTAGACTCAAATATAGTGATGTTCATTGACGATGACTGATGTTTATCGACAATAAATTTGTACTGAAATGTTTGAATTTCTTACTATGATTTTTGTAATTAAAGTCCCTAAAATATCGAAGCGAAAAGATTTCACGTTAAATTGATTTCTTTTATCTTATTATTATTATTGTATTTATTTTAAACTCTCGCCTCTCCCAAGGCCTAAAAGATTAATTTTGAATTTTTAAATGGGAGAGGCCGTATTTCCCGGCAATGGCACAGTCGGCCGGGGTCAGGGACTCAGGTCCAAGAATCGGCGAACAATACGTGCCGTATCGAGCAGGACCGCCTTTTGCATTTGTGCTGGAAGCGACACGCCACAGAAATCCAACCGTCTCAAACTGTTAGAAAGGCTGACTGGAATCAGTGGAGGCCACATCACACATGTCGGTGATCTCGTGCGCCAGGTCGAGATACTTCCGGCGTTTCTCGGTTTCAGCTTTCACGAGACCCTCGTCATGCGGGATGGTGACGTCCACAAGAAATACCCTCGACTGCGATCGATCCAATATCACAATATCAGGCTTATTCGCAAGAATAGTCCTGTCCGTGATAATAGATCGATCCCAATAGACTTTGGTGCGGTCATCTTCGAGTATTGGCTCCGGTGAATACTTGTAATATGGCAACCTCTGTTGTACTAGTCCGTACTTGAGAGCGAGCTCTTGGTGTAATATTTTGGCTGCCTGGTTGTGTCTGTGCAAGTACTCAGTGTTAGCAAGAGCGGAACAACCGGAAACAATATGCCTAAGTGACTCTCCGGGACGGCCACATGCCCGACAAATGTCTACTGTGCCGTCCTTTAGGATATATTTCCGATAGTTCCGCGTCTTGATAACCTGATCCTGTATTGCACAGACAAAACCTTCGGTTTCTCCAAAGAGGTCCCCGAAACGCAGCCAATGTAGGGAGGCTTTACGGTCCATAAAAGGCTCGTGGAGTACCTTGAAGAACCTCCCATGGAGCTCCTTCTCTTTCCATACGGACTCGCGGTCAGAGGTGCTAAGCACCACCGGGTCTCGCCATTCCTCTTTGGCCAACGATAAGGGAGTTAGCCCTTTATCACATGTGACAACCTCTCCACGAATTACGTCATCCGTCATCATCAAAAAGTAGTTTCTGAGACTGCATATCTCGCGGTTGCGCATGGTTTTGACACTTAATAGGCCTCTACCTCCACACTTCCGCGGGATATACAATCTCATGACTGACTATCTCGGATGATGCATTCGGTGAGAGGTCATCGTCGTGCGGACTCGTCTATCCAGAGCGTCTAATTCCGTCTGAGTCCATTTGAGCACGCCAAATGTGTACATCAGAACAGGCATGACCCAGGAGTTATAAGCTCGGATCTTATTAACGCCTGACAAATAGCTGTTTAGCACATTTTTCAGGCGCCCATAAAAAACCTCGCACACACCCTGTTTCACGTTTGCTTCCTTCACACCGATGATCTGTGACATGCCCAAATACCGGTATGTTTCAGTCTCTCAACATGGACCACCGCGCACTTATCGATCCCAAGCTCCATCCTAACCGAACTGCTGAAATCGTTGGTGATTGTCAGCAGCTCCGCCAATCTGTCAACTGTGGGGCCGTATAGCTTAAGATCATCCATGTAGAGAAGGTGAGGCATTTGCGGCCCACCTCTCCGAAACTGAAAACCTGTGCCCGACCTCTCCAATAGAGTACTCAGAGGGTTCAGGGCCAGGCAAAACCACAGTGGACTCAGACAATCGCCATGGAAAATACCTCGCCTTATTTCTATTCGGTCATCCGCATCCGTCATCCGACGACCGTCCAGACTCAGGATCGTTCTCCAACATCCCATGCATTGCCCGAGGAAGTGTCGAACTGCATTATCAATTTTATACAGTTCGAGGACTCTCGAGAGCCATGAGTGGGGCACCGAGTCGAACGCTTTCCTATAGTCTATCCAGGCAGCGGAGAAATTCTTATTATTATTTCTTATTATTATTACTAAACATTTTATTTCGAGTAACTTTAACACAACTCATATTACCGACAAAAGTTTCAATTTCATGTCAATTTGTATGTTGGTGTTGCTTGAAGAAAAATGTATGTGTATTATTGTTTTAGATAATTTAGATATTTTAATTCCATTATACTCGTAGATTAAACGTAGAGTATTTATTTTAATTATTAAGTTTTTCCAAGGAGTTCAAAATAAAAGAAGGTTGGATTGAAGCCGCAGGAAAATCGAAAGATTGGTTTTGTTATTACTAACGCACACACTCACACATATTGTTACTATTTCTGACTTTGTTTAAATTTCCATAGCATTTGCTATAGAAATTTAAAAAAAATAAATGAAACAAAATCGGCTTTATTTTACATGTGCATGCAAAATAAATTAGAAACAAATATATAAAATTACATTAATCCTTCATAAAAAAACAACAATTGAATTTGTTAAATTAGTTTATGGTTCGAGTTTATTCTTGACAGTGACAGCTTCACCAACCCGTGGTAACGTATGTATAATGGAAAACTGACACTGGCGACGATCGACATATTTTTTATATCATTCTTATAAAACCGACACTGGCCCAAGCCCAAGTGGCCGCCATGAAGAAAATAATAATAATTTATATTAATATACTAATTTAATAATACACCAGTACTAGTGTAGGTATAGTATGAAAAATTGAATATTTTTGTAATATTAAAAACATCCACATGGTTTCTAACTGTCGATTAGGTAGGACCACATCGTTGAGTAGCGTCAGTTTAAGGTTAATAAGGTAAACAATTCACGGAGCGGTTTCCATCCGTGCCCGCCCAGTGCGGCTAGACAGCTGTTTTATAGCAATACTCACGACCCTGCAAGTTTATGAGACGAAACCGTTGCGATTGCGGAACGGACCGCGAAGTTAGCGGGAGTTAATCGCAAGTCGCGCGGTTAATAGAGAACACACCCCGCGTGAGCCTGCATCACATTGCGCCTGAATTGACCGCCAAAGTGCACGGGCGACGACGGCCGCCAAGCGCGCAGGTGATCGCGTCCTGCGCGATTCTACTAGTACCCCGCCGCGGCATCCGCGAGCAACCGCCACCACTACAGGCGTAAAACGCGCCGTGAAATGTGCTACTAGTTTTACATATTTAACTATTACATTCTACAGAAGTCGCGGTCCCACGGCAGACGCGGGTGAAACCCGCTCCGTGAGTTTTTAGTGTTACGAAAAATGAGTTTCAGCCATTGACTTACGTTTCAGCGTCATCTAACTTGTAATAGTTAGGCTATTAATACTATTGTACTAAAACGCCACCTGATGGTGAATGGCTGAACCAGGATGACAAAAATACTGAAATATTTTAATATAACTCTTACCCAAGTGACTGTAAGTTTAATTTTGTTAAATTTTAAAATTGTCTTGCGTCGTTTTCACGTTTTAGGGCCTACCCAATCAAAATCTTTAAGTTATAGTGGTAGATAATAGAGCGGTAAAGTTTGAATTGCACACAAGCTAAAAAGTGACGACATCGATACCCGATCTTACATAGCATCATTACATATCTACCCTTTTTTCCTATATCTATGGGGAACACCCCCACCGCGTACGTAGGACCCGTCGGCCAAGGGAAGTCCTCAACGACCCTACAACTCTCGCCACTTTGAATGACAACCAGATCGCACATCAGTTCTCCATCTCCACACGCACCAACCGTCCTCGCCGGCGAGGCCGTAGAGATCTCATTTCAGCACGTACAGTGGTAGATTCTCTCCCACAGCACGCCCTTCTGGTGGAAGACTTCAGTAGCACCCTGAACCGAGGTCCGTGCCCACTTGGGCGCCCTCAGGCCCGCTAAAAGTTTATCTTACGGGTTATGAGCCATCAGCTCGCCCTTTTCTTCCGGTGTCAGTCAAGGCCATCAGCGGCCAACTGCAAAGTGTACTTCAGAAAAAAAATTTGTTAATGCTTTCTACTAACTGCAAAGTGTACTTCAGAAAAAAAAAATTGTTAATGCTTTCTACTGCTGTAGCATTTACATGGCACTCAAGTATTTGAGACTTTTCCGTCCTATTTCTGGTGCGATTAAGGTTTGACACTGAACTGTGTGCTTTCACGCTGTGAGACATACTGTTGGGTCCATAACCCTGTAAAACCCTTTTTGATAATATACGCCTTTCTACACTGAAGTCTGCGTCTCAATTCGTCGTACTACCAGAGAATAATTAAGTAACAAGAACGGACACTCTCCGCCCCTCGGTAGCTTTAGATACCACACCACGTTCCGCACATTGACGGTCACATTGACTGAAAGAGAACAAGGCTGTTGGCGAGCCGTTTTCGCTCTAAGACGGTTTTGATATTTGAATATAGTTTTCATTTATTTACGAAATTTGTACGTTAATTTGTAACATCATTGTACGTTACTATTTATAATGGTCGTGAATTGTGCTGTGTACGGTTGTTTATAATCATCTAGACGGGATAAAGCGAGTTTCTATCGTTTTCTGAAAGATGAAATTAAGTAAGTAAAAAAACTTATGTCTGAGACTCATTCAGTTATAGTTTTCATTAGTGCATAGTAATATATAACACAGATGTATTATATCAATATAATAAGACGCCATAACTTGTGAGCTAGACAGGGGTTCTCGAATTTTCAACTTGTGTTGCCGATAAATATTATGTAGTGAAGGTATATTCATATAATTATTAACTAGGTAATGTTAAACTTGTACACGCAATTTCAAATACCTTGGTTACCTTTTTTAAAGGTACCTGTCCAAAATATAGCATTGCAAGTGCTTTTAATATATTTTTTAAATAAATCTTCAATAATATTTTTAGTCAGTGAATTAATAAAAAATATAATATTATATCGATATAAATAAGTAATGAACATGTGTAATTATAAGAATTCCATAAATAGAATTATAGATAACAGATTCGCGTTAGAATTTTCGCTAAGTTAATAATACGAGCAAGTGATGAGCATTGAGTATATAACCAGAAGTATATAACCAGAAATAGAGACGAAATGTCATTTAATTTGTTTGAAAACTATTCTGCCCGTAGAGGGAGAATTGGGTAGAGGGGCTTTATAAATAATAAAAACCGCATAAGCGTGATAGATTTATGCACAGACATATCAGAGTAAACGAGAAAAATATTATTTTTTTATCCCTTTCTAAGTATGCGGTTTTGGTTGTATGACTCAATGCTCGTTGAGCCCAACAAATTCCTCCGAGTGTTTGAAGTGCAACAATTTTATGTGCTTGTGCTTTTAAGAAGTGTTTTACAAAGTTACTAACCGTTTCTTTGTAGTAATTGACAATTATTGCAGCTTACAATAATGGTGTATTGTTGTATTTTAGGCTGTAAAAGCCGTACGGAACGAAAAATTCCCAACGTAACCTTTCACAAGTAAGTTTTAATTTATCATTACAATCTATGATTTTTGTGGTATAAATTACTAGTGAAATACTCTTACAAGTCTGAAATATTACGATTTCATGTATTTTAGATGATATTTGGAGTGTTTTTCTTGATTGAAAGATATTTGTTTGCATCGTATAAACCTCCTAAAATAAGGAGAATATCTAACTTTCGTCAAATATGTCCATCTCGCTTCTACTAGCAGTGGTTATGATAGGCGAGAAAGAGAGATCAAATAAATAACGTGTAAATTAAATTTGACCGGCTTAAGCTGACTTTAGGGATACCGTGCTTTTGCCACTATCTTTTCCCCAATTTATGGGTCATTTTAAATAATGTATTTTTTTTTATTTTTCAATACTTTTTCAGTATTATTTTTTCAATGCTTGTGATTTTGCTACCTTACAAGTGGATTAACTGATTTCATATAAATAATTGTCAGTTGGTTTTAAGTGTTTTTAATATTTTACAGATTTCCAAAAAATTTGGCCAAGCGTAATTTATGGGTGAGTGCAACAGGTCGTTCAAACTGGACTGCTCTTAGTGCATCAAGTACACGTTCAATACATTTTGAAACAAAATGCTTTCAAAGAACTGAAAAGAAAACATTGTTACGAATCGGTTCTGTTCCAGCGATAAACGTGCATGTAAGTATCAAAATTTTTTATTGTATAATTGCATCATAATTTATGAGTACTTTATGATAATCTCAACATCATTTATATTGTTTAATGACATGAATCGATTCCAACTACAATCACCTCCACATTCCCGAATCTAATACCACAGCAAAAGGCTCACACTGTTTTGGTAAATATTTCAATCAGCTTTTATTTTTGGGATTACGTAACTAAACGGTAAAAAGGAACCCTTATTTGGACACTGTCTGTATGCTACTTCTGTTTTTGTATTTCCCGCATCTCTCTGGGGTGAATAAAAACCAGATAACCCTTAAAGGGCCAATCAACAGTGGGAGTTTCATTAAAAAAGTACAATAAAAAATGTAAAATAGAAATAACAAGGTTTATCTGTAACTTTTTAGTGTAAATAGCTATCCAGGTTTAATTTTTTACAGGCGATTTATGCATTTTTACTTGTAATCAAATTTTGTGTAATTTTTCATTAGAATGTTGTAACACAAAATTGGTTTTTAAATTTTAGGACCTGTCGAATGTAACTTCTACCGCTCCAATGCCATCTACGTTTAAATATGTACGAATGGTGCGAAAACCTCTACTACTAAACCTCTACTCTTTTGAAGTATTTTAACACTAAGCATTTGAATATACAGGGTGTAAATTTGAGACGGGGTAGGAAGGCCAGCCACCTTCATCGTTGTAGTTACAGGAAAACGGTTCTTGATTGTCGGTGATTGGCATTCACAGACTTTGGAAAAATGGTACAGTCAGCAAGATAAAAGGCAAGAAAAATTATTCAAAACTTTTTTGTATGCCATTCGATCCGGTCTCTGTTAAGGATCAATAAATAGTCTCTATGGGACCAACTGAGGTAAGAGTACTCGAAATGTCAGGAATCGCAAAAAAATTTTTACCATACATTTAGTATGGATATTTAGTAATCAGTTATTCTAGGTAAAGGAAACTAACAAATTTTTCTATGGCTAAACTGCTAGGATGCCAGCTACATAGCGAAACTATTGAACCCATATTTAAATATAAGAGCAAACCAGTTGCCATTTTTCCAGATCAGTCCCATATGTTTAAATTAGTTAGAAACACTTTGGGAGAAAAGAATATAATTTCATGGGATTTCGTGACACAACTTGTTGATCTACAAGAAAATGAGGGTTTCCAAGAGGGGAGGGGAGAATAAAGTTACTACAGCACATGTGCAATTCTAAAAACAAATAATGAAAGTTGGTTGTACAGACATTTAGTGCATCAGTAGCTGATGCTATTGAGTTTTGTGCGGAAAATCTAGCTCTTGTAGAGTTTAAAAGTTGCGGACCAACTGTAGAATTTATAAGAAAATTCAATTCATTATTTGATATAATGAATTCACGAAATTTGAATGCTTACGGCTTTAAGAAGCCATTATTAAAACAAAGTTGTGATGCTCATAAATAGTTTATTTTAGTTTATTTACTATAAATAGTTTGGAAAATATGTACCGTTACATTACTGGTTTAAAATTAAATAATATACCTATTTTAATGTCGAACAGAAAAACGGGTTTCCTAGGATTTTTAATGTGCATTAAAAGTTTGATTTATTTGTGTGACCAAATGGTTAAAACAAGTCGAATTGATTTTTTATGCTCATACAAAATGAGCCAAGATCACCTCGAGTATTTTTTTAGTGCCATTAGAGCGAAAGGTGGATTCAACAACAACCCGTCGGCAAGCAATTCCAATCAGCGTTTAAGAGAATGTTCATTCATGGCGAACTAAAACACATTGCCTCTGGTTATTGTATACCTTTAAGTGATGTAACGATTTTAACATATATTAAACCTCATGTTGCTATTAACATCACCACAGAGCGCAATTGATTGCTACATAACGGAGTTGAAACATTACTAGAAGAATCGGAGAAACCGGTGTTGGACAATGACCACGATTACCTGGCTAACCCAAGCAAATTGACTGAATTTGCGAAACAAATCATTATATATGCATTGCGGGTTTTGTTTTGTAGCGTCTGGAAAACAAATAAAATGTGCAGAGTGCTTATCCGTGCTAAGTTAAGAAAAGTTTAAAAGTTTGCAATATAAAAAAGATAAAGGCGGTTTGCATTATCCATCAAATGATGTTATTGTTATTTGTGAAATTGCGGAAAAAATATACGCATGTAACAAGTTATTTGGAACGAAAAATCCTTTGCATCACCTTACACAAAAATGTTTAAAAGAATGTATTAACAAGAATTTATTTATAAATATCTCTCAACATTTCAAAGATCTGCCTATGATAGATAACCATTATGATATTTTAATTAAGTCTATATTATGTGAAAAATATTTAAGTGTACGAATGCACACACTGTAAAAAAGTTATCGGCAAGCAAGAAAAAGTTTGATATATGTATAGTAATAGGAAATGAAACTATTTTTCCGGATTTACATCGCGTATAATTGTTTTTTCAAACAAACCGACGTTTCGGGCCCTTTACAGGTCCCTTGGTCACGGTTGACTGATGGGACCTGTAAAGGGCCCGGAACGTCGGTTTGTTTTAAAAACAAATATATTATGCTCTATTTAAATCCGGAAAAATAGTTTCGTTTCCTATGTGTAACAATCGCGAAAATCTAAGAACTCGATATGTATAGTAAGTTAACACTGTTCAAGGGCCAATAAAAAAGTAATGTGTTTTATATGGTTACTAAAACTCAACCAAGCTAAATGTGGTCTGGCGGATTCTCCCTCCTTAGACTCGGCAGATTTCATCATTATCATGAACCCATTTTTACGTCCCACTGCTGGGCACGGGTCTCCTCTCAGGCGAGTGCTTAGGCGACAGTCCACCACACTGGCCCAATGAGTGTTGGGGACTGCACACGTTTTCCGAGGACTTTAAACCTTCTTCAACGTTTCATCACGATGTTTTCCTTCACCGAAAAGCTCATGATAAATTTCAAATTAAATTTCGCACAAATTCCGAAAGACTCAGAGGTGCGAATCTGGATTCGAACCCACGACCCTCTGCTTGAGAGGCCGCAGGTCAAACCATTAGGCTACCACGCTTCATTTTCATTTTAATTTCTTTAACGGGGTAAAATTTTAAAAGTATACAACCAAGAATTTATAGGTACTCTGTTGGTATCCCTTTTCAGTATACGCGAGAAGCTTTTCTATTTTTTTTATTCTCCCTTTACGATTCTGCCATATCATTACTGTGACAACTGCGCTCCGATTGGCCAGCCCGAATTCGAAACAATTGACGGGTGTCGGCAAATGGTTTTATTTCAAAAGGACCAGTTTAACTTGAGCTTTGCTGTAATGGACGAAAATTAAAAAATTACATATTTAATTACCGATGAAATGTGGTTCCGTTTGTTTTGTAATTAGATGTTTTCCTGTTTTTCCCACGCCACCGAATAGAACAGTACGGCATTGTTAGAGATGTTATCTTTATTACAATAAATACAGAATATTTTTTGGAAAATACGGAGACGTATACACAGGTCAGTAGTTGGCCTGTCTATATTTTAATTCAAACGAGAGTTGATATTTATAAGAGCTGTATCGCTTATGTGTTACCATCCTGGTACCTGGAATATATGGCCCTTATTTCGTCTCTATTTCTGGTTATATACTCGATGGTGATGGAAAATCCTGCCACTTCACGCACATATTTGCGCGTTTGCAGATAGCGCCTTGCTGTATGTAGTAGTAGTAGGCAAATCATTTTCGGCCGTTGTATGGAGTGTCCGGTGTGTTGTACTACGCAACCCCTTCGTTGGCCAGCGCTACACACTTAAATATAAAAAACATAATCCTCAGGCAAATAAAAGTACCTCTTAATTTTTCATTCTTTTCATTTTTCAAGTCAAAATGAGAAATTTCTAATAAATATTTTGATGAATCTAGAGCAGCTTTATGACTTAAGTAAATTATGATGATTATGATTATGGATGAAATATTTCTGTCTAACTAAAATACACTTTTGGCACGTTTTTTACTTTTATTAAGTAATTATTCTCTAGCGTCTACAGGGAGAGGATCGTTTTGTTGGAATTAATAAATTTGTCTTCATAAAAACAATTTTGTCTTTTTCCAAGTAATCTGTTTTTACCGTGTGGTGACCTCATTTCGAGGACAAGCAGCTTAATCATATCTGTATTAGCTCTACGTATACGAATATTAAACACTGCTGCACTTTGAAGTATTTGTGAAAAGCCGATTCGAAATAGTCTCGAGGTAGCACTGTTGAAAGTTAACACCTAAACTAATATTTTGAAGACAATACAGTGACAAACAGCTAGTATCGATTAGTACCTACTTATGTAAGTACTAATTAATCTCACACTGCAGGTTCACGTACCTTAATTACTACATTCTTAAGTAGAATAACTATACAAATAATAAAAACTCACTATGCCAGTTTCTAGTTCCATTTCGAGACCGGAGTTCATACAATTTCGAAAGAAAGTCTCCTTGGCTCTTTCAATATCTTTGTCTCTTGTTGGGTCTACCACGATAATTAGGTCGATACGTCTCTTTTGGTCTCGGAAGTATCCGGTCTGCACCCGTTCCTTAAATAAACTTATTGTAAATAGCAACTTCAACAATCGCCATTTTATGTATTATGCCTGAATGAAAAGTTTTTAAATTTAGGGGTACTTAAACATCAGCGCTTGCAATCGAAACCTTACTTAAGTAATTAAAAATAGTTAATGAGAAGCAACATTTATAAGTGTTTTTATAAGTCATATAACCTACGTGATATACTATAACCTACGTGATAAACGATAATTGTAATAATCATTTAAATCGATAAATTGAAGTGTCTAGACAAGGTAGTTAGCGTCTGACGCGTGCTAACAGTAGGTCTCGTGAGACCTACTTGAGCTCAGCTTTTGCTTAGTATGGTACGGTTCCGTCAATCTCTGAAATCGTAGAAAAATGCCTTATTGTGCTGTTTTCAATTGTGAAAATGATAGGCGCACCAAAAATATTAACCGTAATAGTATTTCATGTCATCGGTAAGTCTTATTTATTTTTAATCAATTTTAAATGTTCTGTTTATATAATAGATTTTTTGTACTGTAACAAACAAAGTAAACATTATCCCAGAGCAATATGGTCAACTTTTATCTTTTGGAAAACTAAGCAAACATCTCGAATTTTCCATGCTAGTAGCGAATAAAAGTGTAGCGAAAAAATTCTTCATAAGTATAAAATAAAGTTCATTATGCAATGTGTACGTAATACAGAAGACCTCTGTTGTCGAGAAGATACTACTTTCTATTTGTTCAGATGTTAATCGTTCGTCGTCGTCCAGCTACTAGTCGCAAGATGGCAGCACATTGAATAAAATTTCAATTTAAAATCAAAACGTCGAAACTTGCAATAAGGTATAGAACTTTCGACGATATAGCGGCTGGTTATATAGTTTAAATTATATTAACAATTCAGAATTTGGCGCATCTTTTTAAATTAGCAACTATGACCAATACTTATCAAGGTTTCATGTTTATAATTTGTTTGTCTACAACATTAGGCGATAGAGTTACAAGAATTGGAGAGAATGTGGGTTATATTTTTCTGTAATGGAATGGAGCAATAAACATTTTTGATGGAACTCTACATATGGCATACTTTCATGAGGGGTGATTATGCACATTCAAATTTACTTTCAGCCTTGCATAATCATACCTAATCGATGATTTTTCAAATGAATAAGAGTAAGATTTACGAATATAGCAAATGTGGTTTAAAGTACCCGCCAGTACTGTCCAAAATAATCTTCTCCTGACACACATACACCATAATTCCTACCACTGTATGGTTTGAGATGTAATTTATTACGTCATGCGAATCCATCCAACAATGCCATCATTCCACGCAAATGCAGAAATATTGAAATTAAATCCCGTTATAAATTACGTATATTATTATACTTCCTTAGTTATAAACAAACCTCGCAACGAATATGACAATGAGAATCATTTTCATGTCAAATATATTTTTTGTAGTCAATATGAAACTAATTTTCTAATAAATAAACTCTTACAGGTATGATAGACAATATTATCATAAAAATTACACGTTTTGGTTTTTTTGTCAACTTACGGCGATAGCGAAATATTTGGAAGTTCAACATTTACATGCGATGTTTCTTTAAAATTATTGTTACAAATAACGATTATTTAAAATTATACTTAATTTTAATACTTACGATTGTTACGTTTGTAGCAACAATCGTAAGTATGCTCAATACAAATTCGAGTCATGGCCCATACGGCTAGTCGGCAAACAGCTACATGGCACTATGTTATCAACAAAAAACAATTCAGTTATGCTTACTCTGTAATCCACAAGCTCATTTTGAACAAATTTAATTGTTTTACCGTCTGGATCTTTGGTAAAAAATGATGCCGTTTCTTCTTCGACAGATTTGGTTGCACTGATGGTATCTGGTTCTATCGGTTGCGGGTTCGTATTAACTTGTTCCACGTATAGTCGAATAGGTTCCTGGTCCGTTTCAACTGGTTTAATCTGTTCATCGTCAATTGTAATTGGTTCCACGTCGAGTTTTATCAGTTCATTTGTTGGTTGTTGCGTTATAGTGGAATCAACCGACTTTGGTTTTTCTGATGAGCTAGACACTATAACAATACTGGATTTTGATTGTTGCTCACGTACACTAGCCCCTGGTTCATAATGAAATATACAAAAATTATTCCAGAAATCAAATCGCTAGCATATAAATTTTACATTGACTTGCCAAACATGTGTCTACTTGTGAATGCTTAGTTTAGCACAGAGTACTGAACTGTTTCAGGATGCTGTTGGGACTACCGCGATACTGTAGCGCCACTGTCAATGTTTGCTCAAGCAGGAATAGATGACATTGTTGCTGTGATGCGAAAACAGACGGCGTCACTACTCTCTAGCTTTTTTTATTATAATATCAAGTAACAGGAGGAACAAGTTGTGAGCTCTGATGGTAAGCACTGTAACTGTTGTGGACAGGCGCGTGTGCCTGTCCATAACAGTTGCAGTGTCACTCAGAGTTTTAAATCGCAAAGATCTGAGGGGTACTGCCATTGCGCCCAAGTCTCATGTGCCTGTAATTTCACCAGCACACTTACCCTTCTAAACCGGAAGGCAGTAATGCTAACGTTGCTACTTGGCGGAAGAAATAGGTAAGGTAAGGTTCTTTCACAAAGAGCTCTTCAGTTGCTAAGCCCGCGTCCAACAGCATCCTGAAAATGTTTGCAGCTAAGGCCGATGCGCCGATGCTTCGTCATTTCATCCAGGTTCTGGAGAGGTGATGGCGTACTCGGCGCCTCGAGCGTAATAAAGTGTGTTTTTATGGTTTGTCTCTGTAGTTACTATTTAATAGTCACAAGTTAGTAATAGTTACTAGTCAGTAGTTAATAGTCCTAAGTTGAAATTGTCTGTATTTACTAACAGGTGGGCCTTGGATGTGAAATAAG